>NC_092820.1:118104952-118394952 GCF_023375885.2 Dermacentor andersoni
TTATATACTAGGTTTTTTTACCACTGTTACGGTTTGCACGTGGACCAGTGGTCAATCCAGTGCCTAAATGAGTTCCGCCTTTCTTGCCCAGTCTTTGAAGCGACGTGCTTATCAGCCTTGAAGTATGGGCAGCATAGGGTATAAGCTGGTACTCAACTGGGTTACCTTGGAAAGCCTTCGGTGGGAAGGCTCTTATCGTAAGACCTCTTGGCATAGGCGTAGCGGACGGCTTCCTCTTACCATTTTGTTCTGACAGCGTGAATATTTGATTCTGCGTATCTTTCTCGCGTTTACTTTTTGCGCCAGATGGTCGCGTTATTTTACTTCTGTTTGCTTGAAAAGTATTTTGTAGCGTTTGGTGCTTGCGTGCTTCTTATTTCTAATAAGCAATAAAAATAGATAGTTCAATGATTACGCGGAGAAAGCATGGCCGAATTATAAGTGGTACTTTCACAGAAAGACGAATATTGCTAGCTCACAAAGATACAGCATGGAGTGGTTTGCAGGTTGAATGAACAGAGCAGGTCTCTGTCAAATGAATCTGCTGAGTGGCGCCCTAATGTCTGATGGAAGCAGCCGGTAATGGGAAATGCAAACGTGTACGCGCATATACCTCGCATTACTAGAAGCCTAGACCCGCACTCCTTGAACCCTGCGGAGTTCCATTAAATATTGACTAAATATATTGCTGCACATGAGCGTTTACTGGTCGCTTAGTCATTGATCAACAAAGTGTTGAACATTTCATTGCAAAACTATAGGGTTTCAACACTGGTTACACTTTTGGCATGGCCACTCATTCTGTCCTCTTTTCTTTTTCAAATAATGCTCGGCTTCGAAGTTTATAAGCGATTACGTCTTTTTGTTTACTCTCGTCTTTGCGGTCGTTATTCTAAACTTTTACAGCCTGCCGCTGTTATTCGCGCGGCGTCAGCTTACAGTGCTGTGACGACATGCGAAAGCGTGGGGGAGTCCGTTTTTATGGAATGCCGTAATTCACACTTACAACCAGTTCAAGGGCTCTAGCGACGTCAGAGGGTGGACGTGTGGGTGTTTCCATGCTGACATGTACCCTGGTATAGCTAAAAAAAAAATAAGATAATAGATCACGGTGGTCTCCCAGTAAAGGAAGTGCAAACTGCGTCTGTGCAATTTATGAACACAGGCGCCTTGTTTTCAACATAACGCTTCGCTTTATGACATGCGGCAGCTTTGAAATGGGAAGTCGTAACTCCCAGTTACAGTCATTAGACCTTCCACTATCCCCGTTCGCATACCTTATGTGCCCTTGTAAGTTGTTTCGCTTCGTTCTTTTTTTTTTCCTACGCTTCGCCCAGCTTTGAGATAATTTTCTTTCGAAACATTCCTAGGTCGGTCATCAATGTTTCGGTCTGCAAATTCTCTCCGCGCGTTTCAAGAGTGCATCTCTTTTTAGTAGATGGAAAAGCAGCGACTGCAAGCAAGAGGGTACCATGAGCATCTTCTCTTAAGATGGGCCACTAGTAGCTTGAATTTTTGTGAATAGAAGGTGTGGCTTTTGAAGTTTCATAACCAGCATTTCCGCCTTTTGTGAAAATAGAGATAGCATTAAGAGCGTTCGTCAAGTGGAGTGAACGATCCCGCAAGTAATTCGCGATATCAATGACGGAGCTTGCGAACGTTGTATACCTGTGAGGTTACATTATCTGTTAGAAAGACCTTCAAGCCTGTCTTCGCTTTTTTTGTAAATACCGGAGCCACCTTCTATTTGATATCAACTTACGCTGTTTCTTTCACGTTGTTCGTGATGCCGGTCATCAGTAACTTTCCATCGTTGTCCTGAAATATGCTGTGATGTCAACTGCGCCCCCAATCTCCATCCTAACATTCGTCAGAACGAATTTTCAGGACTACTGACATGCTAGGCATGATACAAACATGTATGTTATCGTGCATCGCAGTCTGTGACGGGATGCTAGAGCCAAAACCTCCAGTTTGTGACGAAGCTTGCCGTAAGCAGCAGCTAAACACTGCAGTAAAGCATTAGAATAAATCGATGTTAAGAGTTTCTGTCACTAAGCATGTGAAAACGGAAAGAACGAGAAGAGCACGTGCTAGCTTCGTGCCCACTCCAATGCTTGTTTGATAAGAGGCACTATGGTGGCAAGGTAATGGTTAGGTTGCTAGCTGTAGAAATTTCTGTCCCAGCAAAAATAATTGTTCGATTAAAGGTGAACCGTAAACTGCGGCTGCATACAGTATTGACATGGAATGAAGGAACAAGCAGGGACTGTGAAATTGCGACTTAGACAGCGCGTTCTCCCTAAAGCTTCACAGCATTCTTTGTCTGTGGTCACAATAAAATCAATAGTAAATACGTTTTGTTTTTAATTTGTGTTCTCACAATTTCATTTTACCTGGTATATCTTGTTCAAAAAGAAATAGTCAAAACTCGCTCGTTACTCTAGATATAAATGAAGCGGGGCCTTAGAAAACCGCTATCAGGTGCTGAGATTCACCCTAGTGAAGGTGAGTGCGCCTAAGAGCAAAGAGAACTAATAAATCAAAGCAATCATCAGATAGGTCAGCAAGTAGTTTGGAATAAAAGAGTCAACGAGCCAGACAAAGTTATTTGGAATCCGGCGATTGGAAGGCCCTGGCCTGGGGCCGCCTAGATGGCCACTGGGAGTTGCTGCCCCCGTGCGGCTTCCATGGCTCACTCCACGGCGCAAAGTTGGTCTTGGAGTTTGATCTGACCAGCCCGGCCGACTACCGCGCCTGTAGATTTTCCGGGAAGGCTGCCATTTTATCTTGATATATTTTACAACCCCATAACATGTGTTGAAGAGCGGTTCTGGCAGACTTCCATACCTTGCATGTTTGGTTTGTTTCGCCCATAGCTCAGACCAATGTTGACTAAAAGTTGAAGCAGCGCGAAGAGGACGAAGACAGCAATCAAAAACAAATACAACAAGACGAGCTCTGTTGTGTGTGTTTTCAGTTATTGTCTTCGTCTTCTTCGCGCTGCTTCAAGTTTAACTCAAGATAAATCAACTCGCCCAAATGAAGATGTTGCTACAATGTTGATCCTTCATTCTTTATTTACCATCTTCGTCTTTTTAAACGTCAGAGGTCGAAGATAAGGGCTTTCTTTTTTCAAATACTATTATTCAAAGGATGAGTTCAGTAATATTTTATTTTAGAATTTTTTATTGCTTTCGTAAACCTCCAGGTTTCTGCACCGTACGTGAGTACTGGTAAGACGGGGCAGAAACCTGGAGGCTTACGAAAAGGGTTCTAATTAAATTGAGGACGACGCAACGCGCTATGGAAAGAAGAATGATGGGTGTAACGTTAAGGGATAAGAAAAGAGCAGATTGGGTGAGGGAACAAACGCGAGTGAATGACATCTTAGTTGAGATCAAGAAAAATAAATGGGCATGGACAGGACATGTAATGAGAAGGGAAGATAACCGATAGTCATTAAGGGTTACGGACTGGATTCTAAGGGAAGGGAAGCGTAGCAGGGGGTGGCAGAAAGTTAGGTGGGCGGATGAGATTAAGAAGTTTGCAGGGACGACATGGCCACAATTAGTACATGACCGGGGTTGTTGGAGAAGTATGGGAGAGGCCTTTGCCCTGCAGTGGGCGTAACCAGGCTGATGATGATGAATACTTTCCAGGTATTTTTTTTTCTCGTAATGACCTTTAATGTGTTCATCAGTCGGCATAAAGATATGGTGGACGAAAGATTTCCGCGCACATTGATAAATTTGTATTTATGCTGTTTTTACCATCAGTGTGGTTGCTCTTACATTCGTCAACGTCCACATACCATGTTGGGTAAGTTTCGTAGAGTCTGCAGCGTAGGCATTTAGCACACAGGTATCATTTCAAGGTATGTTCACTAATGACTGTGACATGGCTGCGCATTCTCCTGTCATACGTTTCTGCATACTTTTTCAGACTTTCATAGGCGCGTTCGATAGAGGCGAAATACATACCCAGTTCGTAATGGGCTCTTTGTATACCCCCATATGGCGGCGTCTACGTAATGACATAACCCTTCAGCAGCTTTCTGTGCGTAGCGGCTCTTAGTCTCCACTGCCTTTAAAGGGAAAAAAAAAACTTTGACTACAGGGAGAAAAAAAAAGTGGGCGCAATAGATGTGCATGTTTAATGAGCATGCATTTAAAAATACTGAAATTGAGAAAAAGCGAGTACCCAGAAGCCGAAGACGGAGAAGCGCGCCCCAAATTTGATAAACTGATGGTAGGCTGCTCAGCAGCATAAGCTATACCAACGACACAGGGCTATCACGTCGCAGGTCATCACGTCGCGATGTGCGGTTCTCCTTTATCGGTCGGCGGAACGCCTGGTCTGTGTGTTTCAAATGGGCGGAGAATGAAGCGCAGGTGCACGATCGTTGTCATGCTATTGTCATCACGCTGTCGTGATTCTGTTGCCGTCACGCCACCGTCATCGCACCGTCGTGCTGACACTGCAGTCCTTTAGCGGATTGTTAGGCCTTATTGCATGCCTGACGACTCATACGAATCTTTCGTAAGGTTTACAAATTTCTGCCGGTTCTATGATTTCACGAATAATGCGCCGTGTTTTACGAAACAAAGATTCAGTTCATGAGAAATTTGCGTGATGGTGTTTGCGCCCTTTCTCTTGGCGACTTAATTGGCTTGAAGAAGTTTATGCAGACAATTTCTGAAGCAGGTAATATTGGCGTCCGCGAAGTCGCTGCAAAAGTGTCTGTGGTCTTAAACAAATAGCTTGCATATCAGTCATTGCTGTGCAGGCTTTGCTATAGCTTCTGTGCTATGCATATAGACTAATTACCGGCACTAGGAATCAACTTTACGCCACGGATGGCATGTGCTGAGGGAGAAGTTCTGAAGAACACATTTCTGTCTTACCATTTCTTGTGTCACGTCTGTCGTGCAAGTCAGTAGGGTACTGACTTCTTTCATAATATATACATACGTTCGTAGTACACCACACGTGCCTTTGTATCCCCTTCTTCGAGCAAGTGGATGTCGTTTCTGCGTTAACTTCTCCGCATACACTTCGCAATTTTTTGTACGCCGCTGCTACCCAGACTGCTTTGAATAACCATCTACCGATTTGCTGAAGTGTCCCATAGGAAGCAGTAACGTCCTAGAAATACCCTACCATGCGTTACCAGTCGTAGCAAATGCATTTGCGCAGACACTGTCAGCAATTCCATCAGATACGGAAACATAAATCAAACCGCGAACCAGTTGAAAGACTAGACTGCGTTGTTGCATTTGCACCTACGCCTGTATTTGTTACAGCGATTTAATTTTTTGCATAAAAACGTAGAATTAGGCCGGCAGCAGATTTAGAAACGGGCAGCTCCTAGCGTTCTTTCTTTCGTGTTCAAAGAAATTCGTTCTGATTTGTCTGTTCTGGTACTTGTTCCAATTTATTTCGATAGTTTATAGTGTAAAATATGAAATCATCGCAACTCCCACGAATACAGCAGCCTATTCTTCTTGCTTAGCTCCCAATTTTGCAGTGGAGCTGCTCACCGTGAAGGCCGGAGAAAGGAGGCAATATTGGTTTCGTAATTCTGAAAAGTACTAGTATTATTAGTAATCTGACTAAAAAATTTTGCCAGCACAGGAACTGTCTTTCTGTTTCAGAAATTTAAGTGAGACGGGGAAGGCATCTCACGGTTTGTTATTGGAGGCCGTATTGTTTGCGGCTAAGCATTAATTTTCACCATCGGCGTTTCTTTAACACGCACTACAGCGTAGGGCAAGCACAGACTTATCTCACATTCACAGGGCGTCACAATGTGACCGCAGGGTAATGAAATTAGTGCTTTGACGTCGTGCTCAGCAGAACAATATTGCACCAAGCCACCGTGGCACGTCCTCTAAGCATTAGAAGAACGACGCAACTTTATCTTGGTACACCTCTTTCCCCAAACTGTAAAAGAGCATCTTGAGAAAAATGTAGGTCGCGTCATAATAATGTCACGATGTTCTCGCGGGACTGTATTTCACCTTGAGCACGTCTTTAGTGCTGATTTTTTTTTTCAATTTGCGCCTTCACGCGCTTTGACAGACCCGTCCCCTGAAAGAGACGTTCGAGGCATTATTGTAACAATAATTATTACACAGACATGAATTAATAAATAAAAATAAGACCACTCGCAAATGAAGTGAACTAAAGTACGCCGCATTTTTTAACTGGAGTGTATATTTCAAGAAAAACAGCGCTACAAAGACGCGGACTAAAAGAAGAACATGCACGATGGACAGGCGCTCTCCGTCGTACATCGTCGTACGTCGACGGACGGTGCCTGTCTGTCGTACATGTTCTTCTTTCAGTCTGCGCCATTGCAGCGCTGTTTTTCTTCAAATATGTTGAACCAACTCGCCCACATAAGGCTTCTGGTTCTTCAGAGTATATATTTATTCTAAAAGCAGTTAAATTTGCAACAAACTCATATTGATAGCATTGCAACATTTTCGCAAGTTCTACTCTTATTCTTGAATAGTCTTCTTTTTTTGTTTATAAGGTAACGCCCCCATGTGCTCTTTCGTTTTATTGTCTGTTTATTTCATCCTGCTGTTGCAAACAATTCGGCCCTTCAGTTAACTTATTTCTTGTTGCTTAATAGAAGCTCACGTTCCTGTCGATCCATTGCATAACGGAAATGCCAAAATTTATGCGCCGACGACTCATTAACGTCATCAGTCATTTTATAACCTTGAGCCTCGTCCCTCTTCAGCTTTTACTTGCTGTTCCTATTACAAAGCTAGCGCCACTGAACAGCCCTCCCAGCATTCCCGCCTCAAGGAGCTCGGCAACCGCCCTGTGCTGCGAAGGCCTACGACGGCGAATGGCCAGCGCACTTTTATGAAGAGCCGTTTGTCTTAGTTACGACCCGTCTGCACCGTTCTCGCCACGCGACAGCTTGCGCGAACTGTCCCGTAGTGTAAACGCTTATGCGTGACAGGAAAATATGCTTTCAGGAGGAACAAAGAAACGCGCTTGTCGAGCACCAAACTCGGAGTGAGACGGCACGTCGCAGTTTATGTAAGGCGCAGCCGGTCGTTTTCGCAGCTGCTGCGAAACTAGACGCAGTTGACGAGGTTTATATATTGGTACCCAGTGCAATTTCGGCCGTATTCATAGAACGCGCATTTCGGGCATCGCGTTGAAGGACTTTCGCGTCATCTCAGCAATATATTGTCTTCTCGGAGTCCGGGTTTGTTTTGCGAAACAAAACAAAGTTTGCGGAGTCGTTACTTCTCGTGCAATGCATGCAAGTCTTCTATGGGGCAGAATTTAGCACGACTCTATGCTGAGAACACCGCATCTGGATGTGACAAACCGAAAGGCGTTTGTTGTCAGCATCTACAAGAACAAAACCCAGATGTGATTTCACCCCAAGAATTCAGTTTAAGAGGATATTTGCATTTTACTTGGATAACTGTATTTTTCTTTTTTTACGATAACTGTTGTTCACGTCAATTGTGTCCTTTCATTTGTCTCTTTCTCGTTCAGTTCTTTGAAATAGGCCCAACTATTACGTTCTTGAATGCCTTGTCAGTGCCTACAAGTGTCTGACATAGTTCTAACTTTATTGCTGATTTTCTTTCTTACAGCTCTTTGACTGCTTTTTCCCCAGGCATTCACACAATTTATTGCTTAATTTTGCAGAAAGCCTTGGCCTTATATCGAAGAAAATGGGACCATATGGCGAAAAAATTTACGCATTTAAGAAACGTATTATTTTCTTTTTTTTTGCAGAACAAGAAGGGATGAAGCGCCCAAGGCATTCATAATTATCCACGCCACTGTTTCGGGAAAAAAATTACAGCACCAAAGGTGATGCGCGCTTATTGTAGGCTCATCCCATTAGTAGTTAAAGGCATAGCAGAAGTAAAGAAAAAAAGAACTTTAGCCATGCCAATACACGAAGATTTCAATCTGTGTTGATCGTGTGGTTGAGTGTATCTAAAATATATTACACGGCGATCTGGCGAAAAGCGGTCCGATCCACCTATCTACAACAGAAGCAACCATATCGACACGTGTGCCTGTTTATCTTTATCCGGTGACCGCTGTTCCCCGTCTAGCATATGCTAAACTTTATCGCAAAGCGCAGGACGCACCTGCATGTATTGGAAGTTTCTCAAATGTTATCGGTGGCTCTACCCGTTGTCTCCGAACGGGTAGAGCCACCGAAGCTTCTGTAATATGATTGTATGCGCGACGTAGTACTTTCTGGAAAACATGCCGGGTACTAGCGATTACTCTGAAGCCTTCGATGACTCATGTATAAAAGCCGACGCGCTTGACCTGCAGATGAAATTTCCGACGATCGCTGACTGGTGTTCACCGCTATCGTTGTAATGTGAGTGTAGCCTGTTTTTTTGGGCACAGGTTCGCCCAATAAAGAGTTAGTTTCGCCGTTTACAGTTTAGCCACTGTGCTCTTGACCGTCGCTACCATGTGACAACATTAGGGTGAATGGTTATAGGCAAAGAAAAAAAAAAAACGAGGGACGTTGATTGCACATTTATTTCACCGTTGAAATTAAATTTTTTTCTCAATGGTATTAATTTTATGAAAAACAACAAAATCGGGAGATAAATGGCCTTTGAGCATCCGAGCCCATGACCTTCACAGATGGAATATTTAGGTCGCGGTTCCTTTTGCCAGCAGCAGTAAAATATGATTTCATCCAGTTTCAATGTTACCTTCTTGAAAAAGGTTAGGATCGTTGCAAATTTGCTTTTTTTTTTTATTCGATAGTAATGTTTAAAATCATTTACGTTGTCCTCTCCTTGTCTTTACTTTCTGTTTGCTTTTTGTGATTGTTACTTGACTTGCAATCGAGCCTCTTCGTTTAGTTTTGATTATTTCTCTTTTTTTTTTCGCCGCTTATTCCTTTGGCGATGGTCTCCACTTCAGCAATGTTGATGCTCTGAGGAGGACTGCAACGGTTTACCGGCCAGGTCTGTGCTCCTAAAATCACGTACTGCATGGCCCCCAGTTGTGGTTCAATAAACGCTCCTCCTCCGCTGCGAAGGCATTGAAAGACGCCAAATAACATGGGGCCGTATAAAGTTACACATACCTAAGTGTTAACGGCAAGTAAAATTCCCTGACTGCATCACTTTATTAGCTGGGTTCGTAGTGTGTCGCATCTGTCGTACAAAGCTTGTAACTTCGTCTTCCCCCATTCACAAGTCATGTTTACTGCTACATTCATTTTCATTTTCCTTGTTTATGAAACGACGGCGTAATTTTCAATTTATTGTTAACCTTCAACTCTTTCAATACTACAGTTTTAGAAAAAAAATACATATAAAATAACATCCCGCCTTCTTTGGCTACATTATCGCTACACGCTTAAAAATTAAGGCCTTCTATTGATCTTTCTTCTCTTGATTCGCCCGCAAAGCCCTGCGACAGCCACTTTTCGGTGCTAGTACAAGCAAACTTTCTTCAGCGTCATCACCTCGATGGTCACGCAGGTACAGGATATTGCCTGTAACTAAGGAAACAACCGAAAAGAAGTATGACTAAGCGCTGGCAACGAGGATTTTGTGACGGTAAAGCTTAGAGAAGGCCTACAGAGCACAAGCCCGAAATGCGAGGGCAGGTAGGTAGCCTGGCGCTCTATAGCTGCAAGCTGTGGAGGCGACAGGCCTGGCAAGATAATGCGCCCAGACCCGTGTCTGCGTTTCCGGGGAACCAAATTACGTTCCTCGTTTGGTAATCCAAGCGTACCCCGTGGCGTGGCTCTTGACTTGCGGAGAAGATGCTCCTCGCCGTTTTCCTGTTACCCAAGTGCCAAGAATAATGTTGCTTTGGAACTAGGACTAACTCACGACTACGCCAGAGGACATCGCATTAGGGTAACATGCTGGACTGTCGGTGTGTTCGTAGCTTTGTACCCCGAACGCCGCCTCCCCTTTTGTTTCTCGGCGTCTCGTGATACGCTTATCTTACTCCTGGCTGAATCCTGGCTCTCTTAGGTGCCTTTCCTTTTTTTCTATGCTTTGCATTTCGCACCCCGGCATTCCGTGTCTTGGCAAAACAAAAATACAGCACGTCTCAAGAGACTTGAGCACACCTTTAGCTGAGAACTTATTTAGGGCAACAACAACCGGGGCTCTCAAGCAGAGAACGCCAGTGCTTCAAGAACAACATCTTTGTGGGATACACAAATTTGTCCTCATTAGCTCTACGATGCTGTTTTTCTTGCGGCTTTCGAAATTTCTCTGCAGGCACCGGTGCCCTTGGTGCATTTGGTGCGAGAAAAACCTCGAAAAAGCTTATTAAGCGCCTTGGCAGTGGTTAGCGCGTACCGCTCCCAAATGCACGGTGACATGGAGTCATAAGCTACAATCCCAGTGGCGGTGGTGGGCAGGCAAAATCCAGCTTGTATTTTTGTCCTGTGACGAAGGGGAAGTTGATATTGATGCTAGCCTGACGATGATGCGATTTCCGGAATAAAAGAAAAAGCCAGACTCTCATAGCAAGCCAAAATAAGCACTTTTATATGTTGTCAGAGTAAAAAAAAGTTGGAAAGTTAGCAGTAAAGTTGCCACCAGTCCTACGAACAAGAAAGCCATTAATAATACGCAAGGGTAGCTGGTGGTGCCTAAGAGCATAGGAATCTCTTGTTGCACTTCCTTCATTCAAAAAAGTATTTGCTACTTTCGAACAAGCATGCATTTTTAAGCCAGAAGAAAAGCTTAGCAAAGAATAAAAACATGGAAGAAAAACTTCATATTACAAGTGATTTTATCTGAACTCGCCTCGTCATCAAATTTAGGCCCTGCCAAGAATAGTCCCACCACCCTGCAGACAGCGTATATTCAGGGCAAGGGGGTCCCCACAGATACCTAAATGTTTTAGGTGCAGTGGAACAAGAACCCGAAAATGAAGGAAAATCTGAAACAAGCTTGGCTGATAAATCCAGTAAGAAAGACATGCCTTAAATTCACTGATTATAATTTCTATCCGGCTCAAAGTCGAACACAGCACTTGATGGGAAGCTTTTTTGTTTTCCTCCTCCTTGATTAGAAGTAGGCGTTAATTGTTCAGTGGGCGTCCCCGCAGGATCTGAGCTTTAGGTTCAATCTTAGCACATAACTGGAAATATAGAGAGGGTTTACTTTTCTAAAAAAACTAAGGCATTCTCTACACCAATAGTTAACTCGTGGAAAGTACATTAGAGAAGGCAAATCCTCTGCTAGCTTTGCTCGAGCAATCCGCACTTCACAGACGTGGGGACGCTATTTTGCGCCCTAGTAGAAACTTTATTGTTTGGTTTGACGGTGGCTGGCCTATAATTACCGGAAAACCTTTGTCGTTACGAGCACCAGAATTTTAAAAAATTTGCGACCTAAAAGAAACGACGATAACAACAATAACGGGAAAAAACGCACAAGAGACCGGGAATAATTGTGACGAACACCATGAGCTGCAGAATGTGTTGTTCTTTTCAGCTGCGACTGACGCTGTACGTTGTACTTCAGTGCCGTTTTCACAATGTGATGTGTGCATCTATGATGGTGGCACAATGACTTTGGCGTTCTACTGCGGCGGGCAATGCCACGGCGCGCAATGCCAAAGGCAGAGCAACGGAAACAAAAACTGTTCATTCGGCAAGCTGGGCCATTACGGAAAGAATGAACGGAAAACACAGCAGTACCGGGTACTTATATAGACACGCCAGCCAGCAGAACGCCAGCAGACCCTTGACACGCGTGCCACAGCTGCGTCGCAGGAACAGCGCAGTGACACCACGTGACAGACGCGAGAGCAGATCTCTGATAGCGCGGTACAGCGACGCCATATAACTGAAAGCAATAATCCGTATGTGGCCAATTAAAGGATTCGACGGCAGCATGCCGATGACAAGCAAAAAAAAGAGAAAGAACATCTCGCAGGTGCATAGCAACGTTGGAATCTAAATGGCGCGAAGCTTGTATTAGCTAGCGAGGAAGGGCCTCAAGAGGATGACACTAGTCCATTCTCGTCTCCCGTAGCTGTCAGCTGCCAGCGTGAAGATGACGAATACGACATGCGAGGCTTGTCGAGGGAAGAATGTTGATGTCAGTTGCGTGCACAAAAAAAGTAAGACACATATTACATAACCACATTTAGGGCTTCCTATGCTTGTGCCACAGTGGCACATTCATTCTACGGGTCTGTCAAAGCATGAACATATATCCAGTGACATGCGTGTGACATGTGTTTCCCACTGCGATAGGTTAGGCGCCTGATTTCTGGGTTACGATGCAGTCAGCGTTGCTGGCTAGAATTGCGGCATGATTGGCCGTTCGAGACCCTTTGCGTGCATTAGCGGGTGCCTTTCATGCTCGGAAAAGAAAATACTTTTATGTAGCACGTATTGAGCAACAGAAATGTGTAAGGGAAGTTTGTCATGCTGCTCTACAATGTTCGCATTGACACATTTCATCGAAATATAATTTTTGCGCAGTTGATTAATAATAATACTAATCATGTGGTTCTGTCCACGTATGTGGCATTTGCGTATATTGAAACCATGGTGCATGATAGTTAGGACACCCTGTATATTATCCCAGTAAAGGCTAAACAAAACGATCTACGTAACAGTGTCTTCAATGTTCTCACGGAAGCCATGTATTGAGACTTTCATGCTAATATAAGAAAGTCCATTTACTGCAAGACTTCTACCACTGGTAAGCCTGATGCACCCTCCTTCAACTGATGTATTTTAAGTACCGCTGCATGTATGCTATACAGGAACACATAATAATTGAAGCAACCTGGCTAACAAGAATTTGTGAAGCGCTAGAAGCCTGTTGTCGCTATCACGCTGGCATCCTAGCAAAGCATCTGATCATTTATCTGCTCTAGAGTTTATGGACCATATTTTGAATATTGCGTGCCGCAAATTTTTCATAGGTTTCAAGCTGGTGCTAACTCACATCCTTGGCCCACACGCACATGTAATGGCAATATTTAAAGTCTAAGAGATCTTGCAAGTAGCCAATTTCTTACTTTTGCGGTGGCCATAAAGGTGTCTTTATAACACAAAAACGGGAAACTCACGAGCTTGAAAAAACGAAGAGATATCTGTTCTGGTATTTCATATTCGGCAAAACTTAAAGTGTTTTTCGAACAGAAGACTAACAACCTAAAATGGCGAGAGTCCGTTTTTTTAGGAACGCCTAAAAAGTAGGAGTTGTGGGCGGGCTATAACTGACGATTGGCGCATTTTGGCCATTACTGGCCCTTGCGCGACAAGACCCTATAAATCAATCAATCAATCAATCAATCAATCAATCAATCAATCAATCAATCAATCAATCAATCAATCAATCAATCAATCAATCAATCAATCAATCAACATAGCCTTATTTCACGCGCGATTTGCCGTTTTTGAAAGAAAAAATTTATTGTTAAAGTTTAAGTGGCAGCGCACAGGGAAGTGTGCAAACATGTCTACATGCAGTTGTAATCGGTTAATCGAAGCTCTTGTTTTTGTTCGGGGTGAGCGCTGTCCTTTTGTTCCGTTTGAAAGAATAGATGTATGACCATGCCCTACACATTTTCAGAGCGAAACGCCTCCCTCAACAAAAAATTCTGGAACTTGAACATAAGAATTTCATGCATGGCACCAATAAAACATGTCTGAAGAAAGAAGGACGAAGGTAGAAGACTACCATATTGTGAAGAGTAGCTGCACTCCGCACTTTTACTACAAAACGCGTCACTTTTGTTCCGCTTTGTGGTCTTCGTAACACATATTGCAGTACCGCCTTTTCGGCCTCTTCTGACGTTGGTCCGACGTGAAGTCCAAGGAACGTACTTCATCAGTTCGTCTAGAGTCATGCACCTATTCCCAGACCAATCGCTCTCAGCGTAGCTGAGCAACTATAAGAATATGCATCCAAGCATATCTGTTTGCATTTTTCCAGATTACCTTTAACCTCTCTGCAGTAATGAAGAGTAGAAAGAGATCCCACGGTATTGTAAGCTCTCTTGCGCTTCTCTGTAGTAATGGGCCGAGATGTCCTACGGGCGGCCTTCTTGGCGTAAACGAAAATTTCTTCGCTGCCGAGGGCAGCGCATCATAACCAAGCAGGTATGCACCCTGAATATAATCAGTAGAGCTTTCAGGTCGTGCAAAACAGATCGGCATATAAGCGCGCACACGGAAGGAGATTGTTCAAGGCCGTAAAAAAATGGCTGTGGCTTAGCTAAGGTTAAGCCCAGGATGCGAAGCATACTAGCCTTTATTTTAGTTTTTGAACCACTGTTTAGCCTGGTGAACTGCTGTTGCTTGGCTATATTTGGTTCGGCTAGACGAAGAAACAACTCATGCGTTACTCTGCTTCGCCTTCAAGAGTGAAACGCGACAGCGTTCCCGTCGACCCGCCAAGGGGTGTAAGACAACATACGTACATTAGTTCACAAAAATGTACGTCAAAAATCACAACGTCGCCAGAGCACGAAAATTTAAACTGATTCTGAAGGGTCAGTGCCTGTACCAAATGCTGGATGGCCTTAAGTGGATAAGAAACGGCTCCAACATGTCGAAATCGGTGATATAGAGCATCTATCCCCGGTGATCGATTTGAATAGGCGTGTTAACGAGAGATGTAAGGTCGCACCATTTTTGTCGTGTAGCTTGGTACTGCAGGCACTGTAGAAGCTTGGGCAAGTTCGTGTAACGTCCTTTTTCAGCAGCTCAAAGGACAAGGATGAGACAAGTTCACATACACGGCACTGTGTATGTGCGCTCGTCTCGTCCTTGTCCTTTGCGCTATTGAGAAAGACTGGTACAGGACAGTGCCAGTCTTGCTTCAACTGATATTTGTGCTTTGTATCTCTTCCTCAAGCTGTTGCTCACGACTTCGTGTTCAATTGCTTTATCATATTCAGGTTATGGTATCTTATCCACGAGTTCCAAAACTTATGTTTGTTTTTGTTTTCATTCCCGAGTCCGCGAGCCTTCGCAAAAAGAACACGTTGCCTCGGGCAACCACGCATAGCCGGCTGTCTGATCAAGAGGAGTTCTGATGGACTCCGGGAAAACGGAAAAAAAGCGGCAAGAAGATGATTTCGTCGAACGAGGCACTGCAGTGGACTGGGACGGGGGTAGAAAACTTTGCTCGGGGGTCATAGCGATAAGGGCAGCAGCTGTTGAGACATAACCTCGAGCTGTGGGCTCTTTTGCGCCTCCTCTTCATTTTGTTGATCATCCTCATCGAGCGTTCTGCCTGTTTACTTTCCCCTCAGTGGACCCTCGTTAAGCCGTCTCTCCGCAGGTGTTTCGTGCATTGCTTGCATTATTTATTGCTGTCGTATTTGCTTTCTTTACCGATGAAGTCAACAGCATCAAAAACAGAGGACGAGTTATGAAATCTAATAATAATGTAAACTCGTGTACGTTTTGGGCAGATTACGTCTTGGTTCGAATGCAGTGTTCACTCGATGGTGGTCAGCAAAAATTTTGTTCTTTGTTGTACTCACCTCGTATTTTATTTGTGTGGAAAACGGCCGCCACTCTCCTATTTATCGCATTCGTTTTATGACACGTCGTTTTCGTCATTTCTCGTTCCCCCAATAAGTAATGCCCTCTAAAGGTTCCTTAAGCGTAAAATAAATTTTGACCATAATTATAAAAAAGCTTAGTCCAATTATGATGGCGCATATTTGCTGTAGACCCGCCTTCTTTGAAGGGTTAGGAACGCTGGACATTTCAATCAGTTAAGGGGAGGAGCATATTATGAAGCAAAAAGAATTGCTGCATGCACAAATCAATCTAAACGAGTGATCAACTAACACAGAGAAAGTGTGTGTAATCCAAGGGTACGCAAACTCCCCATTTTTTGTTTTTATTTCTCACCCTTAAAACTCGAGCTTCATCCACAGCTCAACCTCCCTTCAAATATTTATCTTGCCTCTCTCACCCTCACTGCGCAATGTCCCTCTTGAGAGCCCTCAACCTCCTCCTGTGTGAGTAAAAATGTATGACTGACCTTTAGCTTTCACTTTCCATGTTGTGATAAGCAATTTCATTCGAGTGAGTGAAAACTGCAAGCATGCCATCATTATTACTTTCTTTCCCCTTTCTTCCTGTCTCCTATTTCTGTGTTTCTGTCTCCTCCTTTCTGAAGAGTAGGCAGGCGTTGTGCCCCTTCCCTTGGCAGTTGCCAGCCTGCTCCTCGCTTTTCCCTTCCTGTCAAGTTTACATATGTTTTCAAGAGAGATACTACTACTACAACAACTAATAATAATAATAATAATAATAATAAGAAGAAGAAGAAGAATTGCGCTAACGAAGGAATACAAGTACAGTGATGTGAACAAACACAGCAAAGCCAGCGAGGGCAGTACAAACCTAGACAAACTAGCCAAGTTTAAAGCATTGTCCACGCACATTTAGCATTGCTAAAGAATAACCCTATGAACTGAAAACGTGTGTAGAGACGCGTTCAAGTTTCGCATTACAAACAATATAATCATCGGCGACTTTTTTTTCCTAACTATCAACTACAATACCGTCTATCCCAGCTTGCTCTCTGATAAACACCGCTCTTTGTTTGTCTCTTAATGCTACACCTAACATTTTTCTTTAATATGGCTTTGCATGGTCCTTAACTTGATCTCGGTTTCTTTGTTAACATCCCAATTTAGGCGGCATATGTTAGTCCCGGTAGAATGAAATGGTTCTACACTTTTCTTTTCAACGACAGCGGTAAGCTCACAGTAAGGACGGGTATTGACTGACGTATACACTCTAAACTATTTTTATGCTTCTGTACTTTTGTTCTCATGGTGAGAGTCCCCTGCGAGCAACTGACGTCGATAAACGTACTCCTGTACATAATCTAGTCGCTGTCTGGCGATCCTCAGTCCTTGTACCCTTGCCAGGCTATTCCACATTATCTTTGTCTTCTGCATAATAATCTTCAGCCTGACTCTTACACTTTCTCGGTTCAGATTGGCTGGTCCATTGATCCTCGCTCCTACGCTTTCCCAGTCTACTAGCTTGAACACTTCCTCTAAGCACGCAGTAAATGAAATTGGAGAGATTGTACCTATTACTTGGCTCCATCCTTGATCGTCAAGTTTCTACTTGTGGAGAATCAAGGCAGCTGTGGAATTCTTGTTAATATTTCCGAAGATATTGACGTAAGCTACCTGTACTTTTTTATACCGCATCGCATGAATGAATGCTGGTGTCTTTACTGAATCAGATGCCTTTTCACAATCTATGAAAGCCATATAGAGAGCTTGATTGTACTCTGCAGATTTCTGAATTACCTTATTGATGACGTGGATGGGATTCATTCTGGAAGATCCCTTGCTGAATCCAGCCTGTTCTCTTGGTTGAGTGAACCAAGTGTTGTCCTGACTATATCGGAAATTATTTAGGTGAACATCTTATATTATACTGAAAGCAAGCTAATGGGCTGACCATTTTTCACTTCTTTAACGCCACCTTTCCTATGGATTATTATATTGTTGGCATTCTTCCAGCTCTAGGGTACGCGTGAAGTCAGCGGCATTGCCTATAAATGGTCGTAAGCTGTATACAGAAGGGTCACAAGCTGACGAAAGACCGCAAGGCTTCTAACTTAAAAATCATTCATAGAAAGATCATCTGTATCATGTTACACACTACTTCAAATGAAGGTAGCGTGGCTGCTCTGAGTACTGTACATCCTAGTATAGAATTATTTTGCTGGTTTTACTATGTCATCAAAATTGCTCATGATATTACCCTGATTATATTCCAGTGCGTACATCGTGCCTCCGTCGTGCTTGCATCGTGCCAAGTTTCCGTCTGACTTCATGCTGCGGCCATTCTTTACTGCTTCCTTAATCTTTCCCACGTTATAATTTCGAATATCCCTTACTTTCTTCTTTTTTATCAGTTTTCACAGTTACTCCACAGTTTTGACGAGCACTAATATATAAATACTAATACAAACCTATGTGAAAAATGTGAGAATAGGCTTGAAATAAATTTTGAAACATATTGCAAAAGAGGCTAAGAGCATGCGCTGAGTCAAATGACATCAGTATACAGTCATTTTCTTAGAAGACGCAATCTGTCCAGTTAGCTTTTGAATGAAGATGGTCCTGGTAAGGTTTGTAGACTCGGAATAGGTTTTCTGATGTGGTGCTTATCGTGACACTACAGAAAGACAGAAACAATAAAAGATCGTGCCAATTAATAACGAAAAAAAGGATAGGAAGAGCATATGCCAGCAGTTTCACACACACACACACACACACACACACATATATATATATATATATATATATATAAGCATCATCAGCCTGCTTACGCCCACTGAAGGGCAAGGGCCTCTCCCATACTTCAACTACCCCGGTCATCTACTAATTGTCGCCATGTTGTCCCTGCAAACTTCTTATTCTTATTTATGCGCCCACTTAACTTTCTACAGCCCCCTGCTACGCTTCCCTTCCCTTGGAACTCAGTCCGTAACCCTTAATGACCATCGGTTATCTTCCCTCGTCATTACATGTCCTGCCCATGCCCATTTCTTTTTCTTCATTTCAACTAAGATGTCATTAACTCGCGTTTGTTCCCTCACCCAATCAGTTCTTTTCTTATCCCTTAACGTTACACCAATCATTCTTCTTTCGATAGCTCGTTGCGTCGCCCTCAATTTAAGTGGAACCCTTTTCGTAAGTCTCCAGTTTTCTATCCCGTACGTGAGTACTGGTAAGACACAGCCGTTGTACACTTTTATCTTGAGAGATAATGTCAACCTATTGTTCATGACCTGAGAATGCCTGCCAAATGCACCCCAGCCCATAATTATTCTTCTGATTATCTCAGTCTCATGATTCGGATCCGCTGATCGATCTATAATTTTTCAAGTCTTTGGTGTCCCCCATTCTTATGGATTAGGATTATGCTAGCGTTCTTGCAAGATTCCGGTACGCTCGAGGTCATGAGGCATCGCGCATACAGGGTGGCCAGTTTTTCTAGAACAATCTGCCCATGATCCTTCAACAGATCTGCTGTTACCTGATCCTTCCCAGCTGCCTTCCCCCTTTTCATGACTACCAAGGCTTTCTTTGCTTCTTCCGGCCTTACTTATGGGACTTCAAATTCCTCTAGACTGTCCTCCCTTCTTTATCGTCGTGGGTGCCACTGGTACTACGTAAATCTCTATAGAACTCCTCAGCCACTTGAACTATATATATATATATATATATATATATATATATATATATATATATATATATATATATATATATATATATATATATATATATATATATATATATATATATATATATATGGTTGTGTGTGTTCCCGTAACATTTTCCCGAGAGATAACAAGGAGAAAAAACGAGAAGAGCGGCTACAGAAAACAAGGTTTGGTCGCGGTTTGCATCCCGTACGTCGTGTATGCTTCAAGAAGTTTTCAATATCATTCTCGTCTTTACATACCTCCTTTCACTATTGAAAGAAACTCTGAGAAGAACGCGTGAAAGTTACTGTCCATGCTCCCATAAAAAAATTGAACAATACATGGAGCGGTGCAAGCTTGTTGAATAGAAACAATGAACGCGGCTGCAGGTAGCCCGAATTCGGAACAAATCGAAGTATAGAAGAACATCGTAGGACTACATAGCGGCTCATTCTCGCCCGCATTGCAGTCGCAGTACTGCGCAGAAAGCGAGGCAGTATGTGTGGGCGCACCCACGTATACGTATGAGAACAGAAATTGAAAGAATCCGCCCAGACAGTCATAAAACGAGACGCTTTAGGAAGCAGACTGCGCAGGAGGACAAAAAAAGAAGTGCAGTGTAGGTGCATTGCAGTATGATCAGTGACCCAGGCGGTTGCGCCACGCTGCGTTCCATCGCTCATATCTCTAGATGTTTGCTCGCGTTCGTTTCCATCTCAAGACATCCGAAGAAAGAGACCTGGTCTGAGCTCGGATATCTCTCTTTCAGTCGCATTTTCATGCTGCTTCTGCCGAGTTTCGCTTAAGGGCCCAGCAAAGAATGCGTCTCTCATCGTTTATTTGAGCTCCAGTAGTGGGCGCACTACTTCATAACTGCGCATCATAGCTGTAGTTGCTCTTGCCCCGTAAAACCCAACATAACTACTTCATAACAGTATCTCGGGTGCGGTCCTCCTTACCACTGTCATTTCTACCACTGTCGTTTCCATTAGGCAAGCAAAGAGGGTGCTCAAACGGTGGAGGTTTTATTCCACTGAAAGCTCTTGCGTACTAGATGCAAGGAAAATGTATCCTCCGCCCCTAAGGAAAGGTATGCCAAACCAGGTCGATCTGCGTAACTACCGTGCTTTTCTTCTTTTTTTTTGTCTCGCTCTCTTTATAACGACCGTAACTTTGTCCTTGAGCCCTGAACCACTTTTATCAATGTTGAAAAATGCATTTGATGTTAAGTTACACAATTTCAGAAATACTTTACCGCAAAAAGTACTTCAGCGCGTTCAGCAAGGATCGAAATTATTGGCCATCAAACATACCGCTCGTGGTGTTTCCGCTCCTTAATCAGCGGCTTGGGTGGGGCGGGGCGTGCCCACAACGATCCTCCTACGGAACATCAGAGTGGCCACGAGTTGAAATTAGATTTTTTTATGTTCACGTAGATGCCACTACTTCCGATTTTGGCGCCTACGAAATGCCAAACGCGGTTGCCCTCAGCAAGCCGCAGTGCGCTAAGCCAGCGGACTCTTCGCGGCAACTCCGAGAAGGCCGCCGTATCCTCGTTACGTAGCAGAACGTGGCTGCATGCAACTACAGTGCGTATTCGCACCGTTTTCTTTCAGCACAGGACGTTGCTGGAGTGTTCGCTCACACTCAGATGCTCCAGTCTGGCCCCCGCTACCTGGGGCGGACCGACTTTATCCTGCACCCACTTGACCGGAGGAGAGTAGCCACATCCAACTTGGGCATTTGGAAGCGCTATCAATACTTCAATGCGCAGCGAAGTCTGCCGAGGTGTCTAACTAGGAGCGGCCATGAGTGAGCGCTTGTTGGCACCCATGCATGTGGTCTGTGTTGTCTTCTTTGTTTATGTGGCCGTGTTGTCTCCTTTCTTGTGTATGTGGTTTTGGCGCAAGAACTCGTTTAAAAATTGGAGCACGCTTAAGCTTCCCCTTCAAGAGTGGAACACGACAGCGTTCCCGTCGCCCCGCCAAGGGGTGTAAAACAATGCGCTACGGCGCAGCGATAACTTATGAGGCGCTCCGCATCGTACTTTGCACCTACCAATCACGCGGTGAGCGACGAGCAACGCAGCGTTCGGCGCAGCAAGGAAACGTGTGCCTGAGCAAGCGGAACTAACCCAAGAACTCGGTGTCTCGGAGGGAGAAACGATCTACGCGAGCCAAACGTCGTGATCGGCACGGACAGCTGGGCCGCGACATGCAATGAAGACCGACGCGATCATGGGGCTGACACCTCGATGTGATCGTCGTTTGGGTGCACCACACAGACGCATGACTCTTCGGAAGAAGCTCGGCACACATCGCAGAGGACGCTTTCCCACCAGACGCACTACGGCGCAGCGATCACAGGTTCGCTCTTCTAGAGGTCCGACCTTACGTTGCGCTTGGCTCGAGTGTAGTTGAAGGTTCGAAACTATGGCACTGAGCCAGACTCGACCGCTATGCCACTGATAAGGAGGGTGGACCGAGCATAATTGCGGCACTGGCGGACGTCGGCGAGCGTGGGCAGACGACAGTCGTGCGTAATTATTATCAAAATTCGATAGCAGACTTTCGCCTACTGCAGCCTGTTTATTATGCTGCGTCAGTAAATATGCCCACTCCCCGTAGAAAGACGCCCAGTGATTCAAACGCTTTTCTTGATTGCTGTCAGCTATTTTTCAATAGCAGCAGCGTATGGGAACCTGCTGTATTACGAAAAAAGCACCCAGAGAAGAGTGAGGAGCAGGTTTCTATAAAAAAAATAGTGTTTGAGAAAAATGTGATTTTGTGCTCCACTTGCGAGCTCCATGCACCGCGAACGACTCCACAATTTGGCTGGGTTGTTCACAGCAGCGCATACTAAACGTGCACTATATTTTGCACCAAGCCTGATGGAGGGAGGCGGGGAGGTGTTAGGATCCTTTTAAACTTATTCTTTGCTTCTTCTCTGCTTTCCTAGCCGGTTTTTGATGCGTTTGCTTGTATTGATCTGCTAAGAAACATGAAGAAGCAAGCTACGCTCGTGATGTTTTAGGTTTTAGTTCGACGTACCAGTCTAGCACAAACTGGCCATTGTAGTCTCTATTTTGCTTGGTGGTTGAGCAAGGACACAACGCTCATGCGCTGTTGGAGAAAAAAATACATCTTAAGTAACACTTCATAATTTTTTTACAGTAGAAAAAAAAACGAAGCCCGAGGTAACCTGCGCACTTCTTACCAGTTGTAAATGAGAAAACATTAATGTCCGATTGCACGCCGCTGAATGTTCATTTGAGTTAGGAACTTTCCACGGGCAAGCGATAGGGTTGAGGCGCTTCGCCGACGCGTGCTAGATACCACACGGCCGGTGCACTTTGATCCGTGACGTCATGCAGCCTTATCCGACTGCCATAGAATCTAATCGGGATGCTGACGAGGAAACCGCGGTGATCTTCAGGACAACGTCTTCGTCACGCCGCGCTTGGCAATGAAAATTTCGGTCCAACTATAATGATGTCATAAAGCAGAGGTTTCGCCCATTGGGTAAGACACACAGCTTCTGCGCGTGGTGTCGTAGGTAAAAACTCACCCCGTTTTTCCTTTCGCATGTAATCTGCTGTTATACATAAACTTCTCTAGAGCGATTACCAAAGCCAACTTAGAACGCAGGCGAGAGGTTGCGCCGACAACGAAGACGTGGATAACACAGGCCTCCGAGAGTGAGGGTGACGTGGCGTCGCGGCGATGCCCTCTTCGCGCATGTAACACCTGGTACGCCAGTGCGGCAGCAGGCCTTTCCTTTAGCCTGATCTGATCCGTCGAGGCGAGAACGTGAGGTGGCGTCGCAAGCAGTGGCGATTTAGATGCCATTTGGCTGCTGTAGACGCCGGTTTCTTTCGCTCGATGGGCCATTTGATGCTTTCGTATCAAAACAGCGTTGTTACTGTTGGCGCTGCATCTCTTGACGACCTGTTTCTTAACTGTGGTTATGTTGTCCAAGTGTATTAGCGGTGAATAGGTCAAAGAATATTGCAGAAAAGTTTGCAAAATATTGAGCCGTTTATGGAGTGATTTGGCGCCTCGAAAGAAAAATATTCGTTACACTTGAGCTATAACAGCATCCGTGGCAGCCAGTGGCTGAATCGAATTACAGTGCCGAAGTCTAGGCACATGGCTCCTCAATGTATGTTGTCTTGTGAATATGCAGTGCAAACAGAATAAAAGCTGCTTGGAGCCCCAGTTAATATATGCCTGAAGGTAAATAAAGCGTAAAAAAACAGTCTACTAAGAAAAATATGTCGCTTCTTTTGGGCCTGTTTGGTGTACCGAAAGACGCTTGAGAACCAATGAGGGGAAAGTTGTGGATAGCACATTGCTGAAGGAAATATTAGTCCGCGATCGCCTGTGTTGCTTCATACCTACTATTCTGACATAGCGATAACTTTGAAACTGTTCGACAAGGCAAAGATGTTCCGATGTTCTCTGCTCATCACTCTGCATCGCCAATTTTCACAGTGATACTGTCTATGGCTAGGATCAGGAAAAAATAGTGCCCCAGATGTTGACAAAAACAAATCATCATGGGGGCCGATCCTGGTGATAGTGCATAAAGGGTAGAAGCTCAATTCCGCACCCTCCTGTGGGCTCGGGGACCTTAAACTGCCACTGAGCATTTGCTCAGTGGTGGTGGCAACGGACGGAACGGCTCTACAGTGATCACTATCCTCTGCTTTTGCAGTTACTGCGTTGGAACACTTCACTGTCTTCAAAATCACCGCTTGCCTGCTGCAGCTTCCCGATAGCGGCCGCTACTACGTGTCAGCTACAGCCCTACGTCATGAGCCACGTCACCGCCGTGCTGACATAAAGACGACGGCAAGCCTTCGACGAGCGCATATGCTCAGTGGTGGTGGCAACGGACGGAACGGCTCTACAGTGATCACTATCCTCTGCTTTTGCAGGTTGGTTTAATTTCTCACTACTTTAACGTGCTATATTGCTTCTGCCACCACCACTGCTGCGTATACTTCCTTTACATTTGGCGCTGAAGTGCTTTGTAGCTTCTATTTTTTGAACCGAAATGTCGGAGTTTTGTTTGGTCTGTAATGAGCTGCTCCCAGATAATTGTGTGAATCCAACGTGTTCTGAATGTAACTACAGTTACCATTTGGGCACATGCTCGGGCATAAGTAAACTGCCTTCAAATCTAAAGATGATACGTCAGAAAGAGCATGGAAATACCAAACATGCCTTGTCTTAGCTGCCCGTGGCACTCAATGCGCAAGTGGTAACTTGCGGGATGAAAAAGCACTGGAGAAGGTGCTCATTGAAATTAATCGAAAATTGACTCAGTTACCTGCAATTCAGAGTAGGGTGGATGCTCTTTTTTCAATTAAGGAAACGGTCGACAAAATGGAACACTCCATTGAGCATCTGTCTGAACAGTACGACATGGTACTTGCAGAAATGAAAAAACAATCAGCAGAAATCCTAAGCCTTGGGAAAAGAATCGATATGGTGGAATCCTCTAAAAACAATCAGGAAGTGTCTGAATTAAAAAAACAGGTCGCCGCCCTCGAACAGTACAGTAGAAGACAGAATCTAGAAATTCAGGGACTGCCAGATGTTGAAAACGAGAATCTTCTCGCTACGGTGAATGAACTGGCAAATAAACTTCACCTTCCTCAGTTGACCCGTACCGACTTTGAGGCCTTACACAGACTTCCTGCCAAGCCTGGCAAAGCCTCGGTAATATTAGTTCGTTTCACATCACGTGTCATGCGCGATGAATGGATGGCAAAGAAAAACGAGCTTTCAGCTGCTCAATTGGCGATACATTTCAGAAACAATTTAACACCGCAGAATAAGAAACTTCTGTGGATGATGAAGGCGAAGGCGCGGGAAATGCGCTACGAGTTCGCATGGCAAAAGGACGGAAAGCTTTTCATGCGTAGGGCATCTGGCCAGCGGGCAGTGCGCATCAATTGCGAAGCTGATCTTGATAAGATCCGTTGAACGGCCACAAGATTGCACCGCTTACAATTTTCCTTGTTATGATTTCTGCTTTCGATGGCTGACTTCACTAAAGTTATGTATCACGGTGTATCTTCTTTTAAATCCCTAGTACATACCCTGCGCAGAAAATGTGATAACATGTCAGTTTTCCACGCAAACATAAGAAGCTTGAGGAACAAGCAACTTGAAACAGAGGCATTTTTTGAATCCCTTGATTACAATTTTAACTTCATAGCATTTACGGAAACTTGGTTTCAGAATGTTCAAGATGTTGTACACTTTTCCGGCTATAGGTCTGAGGGTATTTATAGATCAGGTCGTAGAGGTGGAGGAACTTCATTGTATATTAAAGATGATATTGCCTATGATGTCTTGTCGCAGTTTTCTGGTATTACTGCGCATTATGAATCAATCGTTGTTAAGAGTGCTGGAACAGTCATTGCTTCAATTTATCGCCCGCCTTCTGGTGAAGCTAAAGCATTCTTTGAATATATTACGTCTGTTTTTGAATATGTGTCCTCTGCAATGCTTCCCATTGTCCTGGTTGGCGATTTTAACATTGACTTACTAACAGACACTCCAGTCTGGACAATTTTTAGACATAATTGAGTCATTCTCTTGTACAAATGTTATACGCTCGCCGACAAGAATAACAGGATTAAGTGAAACTCTGATTGATCTGTGTGTAATTAGTCATGATGAAAGTGATGTTATACCTGGCATTTTTTCAGTCGATCTGAGTGATCACTTACCTGTATTCTGTATCTTTCCTGTTCCAAAAAACAAAATACATCCCGCTCGCATTGCCCCAGTACCTTATCGTAGTTTTAATCAAATGAGTCTCTCCACTTTTCACTCGATGATCGAGTGTGTTGACTGGTCGAATGTTTATGAGGAAGAAAACGCAAGCATTTCATACGACATCTTTCTACAAAAAGTTAAAGGTTGCTATGGAGAAGCTTTTCCTTTGCGTTATGCGAAAAAAGCACATAAAAATGTAGAAAACCATGGGTAACAAAAGAGTTATTTCAGAGAATAAAAGCCCGTGATATTATGTACCGTCAATTTATTAATCTAAAAGATATCTCTCTTCTAAGGGAATATAAGAAAATTCGAAACAAGTTAAACTCTGATCTCAAGAAAGCTCGATGTGAATATTACAAGAATAGGTTTATTGCTGTTTCTCATGACCCCAAAAAAATTTGGAACACATTACGATTGCTTATTGGTCAACAACAGAACAGCATCCCTGGTACACTAATTACTGACGGTGTCGAATACAGTAAAGAGACTTTGTCAGATAAATTCAATTCCCACTTTTTATCTTCAGGCGGATATTCATCTTCCAGCACTCAGCTAGATGCACAGAAATATATATCCTCTTCCATTACGAATTCTATAATTATGTCTCCTTGTAGTGAATTAGAGATAAACTCTTTTCTTAAGAAGCTAAATAAAAATACTGCTGCTGGTAATGATGACATCAAAGCTACTCCAATTATTTTCGTTGCTAACCTTTTATCAGCACCTTTGCAACATATTTGCAACAGAGCATTATCAACAGGCAATTTTCCAGTTATTATGAAAACAGCTAGGGCTGCGGTCTTGCACAAAGGTGGTCCTTTCAATAATCTTAACAATTATCGACCGATTTCGGTGTTACCTTTATTCTCAAAGGTTTTAGAGCACATAATAAAAACAAGACTAACCAAGTTTCTAGATGAACATGAATTGCTTATCAAGGAACAATTCGGCTTTTGCGAAAAAAAATCTACTGAAACAGCTTTACTTAATATCAAAGAAATATTAGCGAAGAATGTTGATAGCAGGGTGTTCACCCTAGGAATTTTTTTAGACTTCCGAAAAGCATTTGACTCGGCCAAGCATAATATACTGTTTGAAAAATTACCCCATTACGGCATTCGAGGGGTAGCTCTACAATTATTACGCAGTTACTTAACAGACAGGCTACAATATACGTTTCTTCACGGGTATAAATCTCAGCTGTAGCCTTTGAAATTCGGTGTACCACAAGGTTCTATACTCGGTCCACTATTTTTTATTATCTACATAAATGATATCGTGCTGGTACCACAAACTTCCTCTATAGTTCTGTATGCGGATGATACCAGCTTGTTTTTCTCTGGCAGCCGTTTAAGAGATTTAGAAATCGCGGCGAACGAGTGGTTGATATCGCTTTCATACTGGCTTGAGTGTAACCAGCTAGAAATAAACGTTAGTAAAACTAAATATATTTTATTCAAAGGCAGAAATAAACGCGAAGATTACACCATTTCTGTTAGATTTAAAAATAATGACATCGAGCGTGTGCCGTTGTTTAAATTCTTAGGTGTACTTTTTCATGAAAACCTCAGTTGGACACCGCAAATCAACAAAGTACATGCCAGTATGTCTAGATCAATTTCTGTCTTATATAAACTTAGGTCTCTGGTACCAAACTGGCTAAAGCTCCAGTTATATTATGCACTAGTTCATTCTCATCTCACTTACGGTCTCTTAATATGGGGTACGACTTCAGGAACGAACCTTGAAAGGTTAAAAATTGTACAGAAGAGAGCTGTTCGCTGCATAGAAAATCTGGAACCAACTGAACACACTGCGCCATTTTTTAACAAGCTTAAATTGCTTACAGTTAACCAACTGTTTAATCTGAAGCTCGCCTTGTATATTCGCAAGGAAATTGGAAATGAATTGAGTAGTTATATGGCTCAGTGCTACCCTACTAATGTTCCCTATGATCTCCGACACGAGCGATTTAGAATACCGGTATTCAGAACCATTTACGGTAATCAAACATTGATCTACCTTATACCTAACCTTCTCCGCAACAACAGTTATATCCACGAACTTATTGAAAAATGTACTTCTATCCACAGTTTCAAGAAAAATGTTACAATGTACTTACTGTCTGGTACTCTGTCCTAAATAAGTTCTTGAGGTTAAAAAAAAAAAAACCTTTTTATTGTTCTATAACCTCTGTGTTCTGCTGCATTTTCTAACAGTTATACATTGCTAGGAATGGTTACGTTACATTTTGTATAACGCTTGCACAAACCTTGTACTTTTTAATATGTTGCCATTTATGTACGCGTTTGTTCTTGATATGGTTTATTGCTGATGCATTGTTGTGTGATTCCGTTACTCAATTTAAGATGCCTGAACGCGATGTTACTTCTGTTCATGAAAATATTTTTGTGGCGCTTTAATGTACAAAGCCATTGTTTTTCTTTTTTTTATTCTCACTGCTTCTGAGCAAATGTATGGGTGGAGGGACCTTAGTCAGGCTGAGTTCATCTGCCTTTAGTCCTTTCAACCCAGGCAATGTGTGTCTGAATAAACAAACAAACAAACAAACAAACAAACAAAAAAGTCACACGCGGGACACAAAGAGGTCCCTGGCACGACGGTTAGAACAGATGTTCTTGAAAAAACGTTTTTCTAAAGCTTTTTCAACAAGCGCTGTCAAATAATTCTCGGCGCCAACCACGCAGACGTACTAGTGCCGTTGCTTTCGCGTTTGCCGTCCTCTTCTTCCACAGCTCGCTCCGTTTTGCAAAAAACTGTCATTAGCAGCGATGGCTAGAGCGTCGTTGTCTTCCACAGCTGGCCACGTTGCCGCTCATTATTCCAGTACAGAATTTCACTTCTCTTCTGTCGTCGTAATGGGGAGGCCGCGTTTACTGTGGTACGAGCCATTTCTTAAGGGATTATGAGCCATTCATTGTCTTACGTGACGAGCACATTTAATAACAGAGGAGATACTCGAACATGTGTGCGTACCTATATTACCAAGTTGACCACAGATTAGGACAATAAATATATTCGTGCTTTTGTTCTGTACTCTGGGTCACATCTCTGTCGTGTACTGAACAGCTTCGTTGGTTTTCGATCTTCACATAGTGGAAGGGCTCTTATTTTTTTGGTATAATTCCTGTTGAAATGATTTCGTTAGTTTCAGCGCTTCAGTAGTTAGTGTGACAGCTCTCTTAAGCGGTGCACTTCTAAAATAGGTGGATTTCACGACGAGATGCCTCTTTTAGTCGTCTTATATACAGGTGGGTCTCTGTAAGTGGGATGTACAAATAATACATATTCATGGAATCAAGCGAATGTTTTCTATTATTTCAAATAAAAGCTTCCAGTTGCTGAAAGTTTTCACAGTTGGTTAAGCACTGTTAAGACGGATTTTGCGCTAAGGAAGGCGAAGGCACTTGCTCTAGACGCGTAGTTTTCCATATATGCGTCTGCGTTAGCAGTGTAGGTCCCCCTCTTTCATAACGCTAAAACTGTTTTCGTTCCACTTGAAAACCTTCATAGTTAAAGCTTCATAATCTTAATTGTACTCTGCGTGTCTCATGTGTAGTTTTATTGCTGCCACTGTAAATTTCAGTGGAGTTTTCAACTGATGAGATATTGTGTCTACATTGTTTTCTTATGCAATGTGACGTTCATATTGTGATAATATAGAAGATTCATCTGGTAACCTGAAACCGTAAGAACTCCTTCTGAAAGTAGTGCTACGTATCACTGCTCTTGTCTTCGGTTCATTCAGAGGAAACTAACCTTGAAAAGAAGTGAATGCACCTTCGTGACACGTGAACAGAACCATTTCAAACTACAGCAAATACACATATAAAATGATGACATCCACACTCAACGTTAGCATTTGTTCTTTAGTGTAGAGCTACGATTTTGTTTTCTGTTTTGTATTAGAATAAATGTATTGAAAGAAACTTAGACATTTCGCTGTTTTTTTTTATGGGCCATTGTAAGTGCAATCAGCGACAGATGTTCCTTGTAGGGTTGCAAAAAAAGTTTATTCCCGCGATTCCAGAGCTCATAGCTTTGGATAATTAGTTTCACTGTGTAGTAATTAGCGCCTGTGACGTACGCAGGAGTTTATTAAATTAAACACACTCTACCTTAATTGGACAGATAGTCATGTTTGTGGCAGAGTCCGTCGCGGATATTTTTTTGTGGTTGAATGAGCATATTTGTTTTGAACACTTATACACATATACACAGTTAACAGGAAAGGGAAAGCGAGGAGCAGGCTGTCAACTGCCACCAGAAGGGGAACAACGCCTGCCTACTCTTCTGAAGGGAGGCGACAGCAACACAGAAATGGAAGCTAGGAAGGAGGGGAAGAAAGAGGAAAGGAAGAGCGACAGGACAAATCTTAAGACTAAAGAAGAACACAGTACACTACGTACGTTGTTCTGCCGAGTTTCGACCCTGCATCCGGAATTAAAGTGACGCCGCGTCGAACAGCCTCCACAATTATCAACCCCATCCATGGCTAGTTCGCTATGCGGCTAATTGTGCGCTCCACGATGAGACGCCAAGTACAGCTGCACGCAATCACGGTTTCACCGGTAGTCGGTTCACAATATACGCTACAAGGTGTTTGAAACCGCCACCTCCCATTTTCGAAGGAAGAAGCGTTGGAACACAGTAGAGATTACACACACTGGGGCCGGTCACTGAAGGTCACGCTACTACAGAATGTTGAATGTTCACATTACAAACGGGAACATAAGTTAGTTAACTCTAAAAAGGTTAGTAGTGCCCGATGGGCCTGATCACGTTTAGATACACAATAAGTGGGGTATAAACATTCCTCGAGTGTCGCACACTGCAGGCCAAGGAGATGATAGTTTCTTACTAGCGACATGCGCTGCGCACTGAAAGCGGGACACTCAAATATAAGGTGCTGAAATGTCTCGTAGCAGCCACAATACGTACACAATGGGCTTGCCACACGCCCTTGTCTGTATAAACGGTCGTGCACGTTCACGCAACCAGCCCTCTGCTTGAGCAGTTATGCTCTAGCGCGACGAGGCAAGCTTCGACCGCGAACACGGGGCGGGAACGTTCCATTTGCGACGCGCTGATCTGGATGCTGCTTGAGTAGGTGGCGACGAATCAGCAGACGAGTGTCATCAAGCTGGCATAAAATTTGTGGGCAGTCACAGTTGTTATGAGCGCAACTTGAAGCGAGCCGATCAGCCTCTTCATTTCCGGCGATTCCTACGTGTGAAAGTATCCATTGAGCAACGAGAGATACCACACGTGATGTAATTCTGCTCGCAGAGTCGGTAATGCTGCGCACAAGTGGACAATCGAGCTCACTGCGTTGTAGCCCACTAAGGGCAGCACGGGAGTCCGTAAAGATGACAACCTTCGATGTAGTTAACTCCTCTTGCACGTATTTCAGTGCAATATTAATCGCTGCTAGTTCCGCAGTGGATGACGAAGTTGGATGAGGTATTTGAAAGATACGTCGTACTTGAGTTGAAGGGCAGAAAAAAGCTGCAGAGGCTCCTTGACCGTCGTTGTGTACAGATGCATCTTTGAAAACTTGAAGATAATCTGGAAACTTTTCGAAACTGTGAGACTGAGCCAATTGGAATATTGCCGAAACAGCCATATCAAACTTTTTGTGCATGTCAGGGATTGTGAGGTAAATGGGGAATAGGTGTTTCGTGATACCTTTTGGAGGCGGAGACGTATCTGAAGCAGCATCTTCAGAAATAGTAGTGATATCCATAAATAATGCCGCCATTTTACCCATGCGAGATAACGGGCGGTGAATGGGACGATCAAGGAGCGATTGACCATTCCATGCACGGTACAGACGCTCAATATGATACAGAGCTCTCTGATCTGCTTGCAGCCTCAGGGGTAACTGATGCACTTCAGTGAGTAATGCAATAGATTGCGCCTCACGAGGTAATCCGAGCATTAGTCGAAGGGCAACGCGATTATCTCGCTCCAGTTGGGCCATCAAACTAGGTGGTATGTTCAAAATTGGTAATGCGTACAGCATGCCTGAGAGTACAGATGACTGGTACACCTGAAGAGCCGTTGTTTAGTCGCAGCCAACAACTCGAGCAGTCAAGGCGGCCACATACTTAAGGAGGGAGTGCGATTTGCGTCGCACAGATTTAACAGCAGGACGCCAAAGATGCGATCATCTACAATTAACCCCAAATAACGGTGTTGTCGCACGCAGTTTGTAGGCGTTTCGTCAAGATACAGTCGGCTCATTGTTTGACGAGCGCGTTGTTTAGGGTGATATGCTATTGCAGCCGCCTTAGCAGGTGACATGAGCAGGCCAACTTCACCCAAGTACTCCGAAGTAGCGTTGAGAGCTCTTTGCAAGCTTGCACGAAGCCGCGGACCAAGGTGCGAAGGGCCGCTTATCCACAGAGCAATGTCATCTGCGTAGACAGCTATGCTCACAGGGAAGTCAGTGTCCCGAGGCAAACGAGTTGGAGGCGCGGCGAGTATGGTGTTAAACAGAAGCGGCGATAATACGCTGTCCTGTGGAACACCACACTTCACCGTTCGGCATTCACTAGCTACTGCTCCGACACGCACTTTCATCCGGCGCTCCGATAGAAAATTATGCACAAATTGGAGCAGACTACCCGAAATGCCCGCGGTTGCGAGAGCGAAAATAATCGCCTTATGCGGAACTGAATCGGAAGCTTGCTGTATGTCTAGAAAGAGCATGTAGGCGGAATGCTTGTTTCCTTTAGCAAATTAGAGTACTCAGACAAGGTCTGATATGCTGTCCAGAGCCGAACGGCGGCGACGAAAGCCACTCATGACACCAGGGAAAAAATTCAACTCCTCTAGCCTCACATTTGAAGTTAGGGATATTGGTCGGTAGGACTTTCCAGGACGCCCGGGCTTTAAAATTGGTATTACTACAGACGATTTCCATTCAGCAGGGATTACACTGGTTCTCCATACTTCATTATACTCGTCCAATATACAGTCATGGAAACGCGTATCAACGTTCCGCAATGCTTGGCACGTCTCACAATCTTCGCCTGGAGAAGTGCGGCGTTTGGAGAGGCTCAGCGCGTGTCGCCGCTCCTCAAGAGTGAAATCTGCCTCGTCCATCTGGCAGGTTGGACCGTTGGAAGCGGTTATGGTGCTGTGACTTCTCAAAGAAGGAAGGTCGTTAATTGTTGTGTCACTGGATGCAGTAGAGACGAACATGTCTGCATACCATACAAGGACATTCAGACACAGATGCGACATAAAGTACTGAATGAAACGCTACAAGCATTGACAATGGCAAGAGTGTTTTACGCAAAGTTTTTTTTTCGGCCCCAACATATGTTCTAGCTCTAAAGTCCGTTGCCAAATACCACAGCGAAACATTTCTCAATTTTGAGCAAGTGCTTTTCGAAGAACGAGAATCAATCTAAGGGAGCAATAAAAAAAACGGGTCATTCCAGTTAGAGAACAGGGAAAGAAGAACGTACCTCCATTGATATATATGTGAAAAGAAAAGGAAAGGCTGGAAATGCGAGACAATTTACGCGGAACTCGACAATATACGAGATATAAAAGGGCAAAAAGCCACTCGAACAAACATGGGAGAAAAATGAGCAGGGACGCTGTTTAAAAGCCGACCGCAAAGTGCCTCTACCTCGCAGCTTTCCCCAAGTATTTCTAATCACCGCGCTCCGAGGCTTGTACTTTTCTTATGGCGCCGTTCACGGGTCTTGTGGTTTGTCTGGCTCCTGGTGGGTCATTCATTCTCCACAGGAAAACCATTACCGGTTCTACCGCAAGTGTTTTTTTTTTTTTCGTTGTGTATAGCTTGTAATTTTGCTGCCAGCCTTGAAATTGGTGGCTGTTGAAAGCCATGCTGTATTTCATACAGCCGGACCAGCCCCCTCCCATGCCCGACCCTCAAATTTAGAAGCGTAGCAATCAGCAGAACAGTAGTAAGAATTTGTGCGCGGGCTAGCCGTTGCAAAACATCTACTCTGCGCACACTTTTATGCTTATTGCTTCATTAAACCAGGCACGCCAGCTGTTAACAAACAGATGTGAAAAAAAAAAAACACAGGCGACCTGTAAAATACACGTTGCGTAATGCGACACAAGTACGGGCTTTTGATTTACAACAGGAACGTGACATTAGGAGCAGGCAGAGAAAAATAATCAAAAAGTGCAGCCACCACGGCACTAAGCCTATAGTATGCTACATTGTCAGTAATGAAGCTGAGGAAAAATTTGTTAATTCATTTGCCGATCCCGCATTGCCACAGAATACCATTGCAATGCCTCAAGCGTGTCGACCTAATCGTCCTTTTGTACTAATATACATAATGTTCGTACAAAACTTGGTCGTTTCAACTTCCCATATGCTTTTCCGTGCCATGCAGCAACGGTTTCCTTGCCCCTTCTAACACAAGATGGCAATACAGCCAAGCCCTTTGTTTCTGAAAGCTCCAGAAGCCTTCAAGTGTCAGTGCACTCAATGCGCTCTAATTTAGTGATTCCCCACAATGGGGGTTGGCGAACTTTCTTCTCTTGTGCCAGTGGTGACAGCGTCTGTCGTGGCCAGGCCGCATCTGCCTCGGGGCAGCTTGTTAGCACAGTCTGCCTTCCACTGCCACCCAGCAGCGGCTGTTATTTTTTTCTACACGCCAAGCATTTGAACGACACTTACCTGACGTCCTTCTGGTAGTGCTGATGTCTGGCACGAGCGTGTAGTTTCGACGTTTCCACCGCCTCAGGTTTCTATACGCTTCTCGGCGCAGTAGCCCAATTCTGTTAGTTGTATACTAAAAATAACAGAAAAAAAAAGAAATTCCAACGTGCATTGAAACAGTCCCCCAGCAAATGGATGAGGCGTGTTTTTGCTACCCTCATGCACTTCTGTTTTCACAAAGAATAGTTGCATTCAGTCTACAATGTTTAGTAAGAAGAGTTGTTGCTTCCCCGCTAGTTCAGGGTAGAATTTTACATTACGGTAGCCAGGTAGATTTTGGGTGCGTCATGGGAAGATACTACATTCGAAGCATATTAGCGGAAGTAAAATACCTTGGTTCAATAATTCTTTTTTCTTTAGTGAAGTCACCGACAGAGAAATCGAAATAGACGGTTACCCCAAGATTGCAACATCTATCATGCACGCCGCCCAGGCTGTCTGCAGTCACCATTGCGCAGCAAAACATAACATAGAACTGGCACTCCGCATATCCGACACGCATTTATACTCTGTCGAACATGGCGTGTTGTGCTACAGCCCGGGCATGTGGACGCCGGATCCACAAAACAACCACACTGTAGTCCAGACGACGCTTCACAAGAGGCTGGCGACATCATATGTTCGATAGTATAACCACAGATTTAGGAAAAAAAAATCAGTACCTCTACGTGTGTCTATTACATGGTACAGTGAGGTTCTACGCTACCTGCCTAGTCCACTCCGACTTGTCCGTGCGTAACAGCACCTACCCGTCTTACACCTTTATAAAATAGCGTTGACACACAAGTGTCCCAGAGTGCAGCATATCCGAGTGGTTCTAACGGGAAGCTTTCACTCGACTTTGAGAAACGCTCTCCGAACGTTTTTGCGCAATTATTTTCTTTTGTTTTGCAAGAATAGCGTTGTTTCGCCATGATTTATACTGCAGTGGCATCCTAGAATGACGGCGCTACGATCCACATCAAAAGATGTAATGAGCTTAGTAGCAGCATTCCTGCGAACACTTGGCTAAAAGAAAAAAAAATCGGGACGGGGCTCGTCAGTGCTGCTGAAGAAATGTTGGTGAAGAGCGCATATCTACTGTATTCTCCCGCTGATTTCATCATGCACCGCCATTATGCGGGCAAGTCTACCGGCCAGCTGCGCTGAGAGTTTTCATGTTGGAAGGTAAACTGTAGCATGCGGAGTTATGGTTAAATCAGCGCGGAATATTCGGAAGAAGAAACGCTGCCAATACCAGGATAACAGCTAAGCAGCTAATTGTTAAGCTCACTCTGATTGAGTTATTGATATGTTAGAGGTCGCGCGCTCTTGCACCATGCAAAATGATTGACCTCTCGCCACATTTACACTGCTGCATGAATGCGGGTGTAGTGTTCGCGTCCTTAGAGGCAGAATGAAAGGCATTTTTTTAATGATTAAAAACACACCATTTCATTGAGCAATAAGATAGCCGCGGTGGTAGCTCACTGGCTATGTTGTTGCTTCGCTGATCTCGAAGTCACTGGCTTTATCCGGGTCGCGGCGGCGGCATTCTTTTCTGCGCACAACACAAGACTTCAATGGCCTGCTCACCGAAGTTGCCACTATCATTGACCCACTTGCATTCAAGCGACTCATCGAAAATATCCCATTCTAAATTGTAGTATCTTTGTTTGCCATTAACCATCCACTTCATCATATAATGTTTCAACAAGCGGCCTTTGAGGACATCAATAAACGAATAAATAAATTCCTATGAGGCCGGAGTGCAAGATCACTCGTCTAGGCCAATTTAGGTGCCTGTAAAAGAACTAATGGGGACAAAATTTATATATGTATATATATATATATATATATATATATATATATATATATATATATATATATGACATTACACTAAGGCACCACTGGTCACCGCAGCACCAAGAGATTATTTTGATGCGCTGATAAGCCAAAACGACAAGCTGGAACCAAATTGTTACCCAGGAAAGGAATAATTAACACATATTGAAAACTGAAGCTAGCGCAGTAAGTAAGAAGGAACAACACTGCATGACCGTACAGACTGTGTCTTCTTTCACGAAGCGTGTGTTCAGCAAATTAATGTTTCCAGTACACTGCAGCGAATGAATTGGACCAGAAGTTCTGAGCATTGATTTCACAATTTTAATACCAAAAAGGAGTAATGTGTATCTTCCACGTTCCGCAACGCCAGAGTGCTTCTCGCGAGTGCTCTTAATGAAAATGCGCTTGCTATGTGTTTCATGGCTTTCAAGATTCGTGTAAAAGCAAAGTGCCAGAAGGATAAAACTCTCTACACCTTTAGCAAGGCTCTCCCTGAGCATCCTCCTTGCCATTTTTACCCGTGTATCACCCCTCACTTTTTCTGGGTTGCATTGCTGCATCAGACGACTGGTAAGATGCCTTCATCAAATGGGAGTGGTACTTCACATGACAAATTTAACCGTGAATAAACCAGATTTCAAATCCAATCAGCTGGAAGACGTCTAAAGTTCTGAGGTTTGCGCTGTTAAAGTTGGAAATAGGATCAAATAGGCAGAAATGAGAGAGTGACAGGCTACCGCGCACGCTTTTCCACCCGTTTCCCAAAGATGACGTTCTCTCAAGATGGTGAGGGGTACGAAGACAAATATTCACCTAGGATTCCTAATATAACTAGGTGTTACAGCCTCGCCCTCGCAGAGCCTAGCATTTTGCCTCTTTGTAATAAATATATATATGTATATATATATATATAAATATATATATATATTCCATTTATCTGTGCCTATAGCGCCTCCCGTACTGTCAATGTCTTCCCTCATTGATTCACATCAATACTCTAAACTCTTTTGCCTATCTCTGCTGCTGACTAGCAAATGCTTCCGTCTGCTTTGATTGCAAGTGCTTCTGGAACGCACACGATTCCTACGGGTATTGCGAAATCAGGCCATTGAATCACCGTCTTGCGTAAACTTTAAGTAAAAAAAGTAAAAAAATACCTTAAAAAATTCTCACACTTTAGTAAGATGTTACGTTTTCTACAGTGTCAAATAATGTAAACAAGAAATAACATTAAACTTCAACTATAGTATTCTAAAAATGAATCTAAAAACTGTATTACCAAAATTTTCCAGTTTTGGTTTCACCAATTACGGTGTACGCTACGAGTTAGCCTGTAACTTTTGAATGACACAAGGTAGAGCCATGATTACTTTGCCGATGTAGACGAGCGTCTTTGCTTGCATAAAAACGCAAATGAGAAATGCGCTTTTTTAAGCAAATTCTATTTCAAGATTGCCCTCACACCCTGGTTGCTTACGTAAACGACTTTGTGGATCTTTGCAGTACACTTGGGATCAGACTACTTTACCAGAAAGAAAGAATTCAGGAGTTTGGTGAGGCACCTCTGATAATGTATGTGATTTGAAGCGGATTTAGCAATGGGACAAAAAAAAATGGGTGACAGAATTTCCAGAGATATGAATCTTAGAACTACGAAGCAACAAGGAGTGACCAGGTTCGCATTCGTTTCATACACGGGGAACGTCTCTCGGCAACTTGCAGCTTGCAATCTCCACTCACGCTTTAAAACTGTAATGCCGAAATAAACAGGAAAATTGGAACAAATTTTTCACTTTTATTTCTGGTCATGGTTAGTACACTTTCACAACAAATTTGAACGTTTGAGAAGCTAGAGCCTCTTTAGTAGGCAACTAAGCAATAACTGTTTCATATATTAAGCTATAATCACATCAAACCCAGTTGTAGCATATAAAAAGAGCAGAAGGGGCGTTGCGTGAGGTTTCCCATGTGAAGGTAGTATTTTGAGGGAATAAACTTCGCATAGTGTATGTGATGCAATGGGCATCGTTGTATTTATGAATTCTTAGTTAAACCACATATTATGGATATGTATTGGATGCCGCCATAATAATGTGGGCCGAGAACGAGAATAAGGTATAGTATTGACTCTGCTTTTAAAGCATTGTGACAAGAGGCCGTACGACTGAGGTTCTATTATTATGCTCAGCTGTTAATTTTCTTGGCGCTGCAGCAGAGCAACCGCGATGAATCAGTGCTACTACGGCAGTAAAACAAATGTCAATCTGTTTAGCTTCATGGTTTCTTAAAACTTCGCCATTTCTTTTTGTGTGACATAAGCAACATCCCTCATACATTCAAGCAAAGTAAATGTAAATTTGCAGAGCATTGCTCAACATCTTTGGAATCTCAGCGACCATAATAAAGAGGCGTAAATATGGACCTGATTTTCTCAATTGCACTTTGGAGAACGTGATGCATGAAGACATGATATTGAGACGAAGTCAAACAAGGTGCATTCGGCAATTGCTGGAACTCTTGCGCGCTGGCATGCATCTTGTGCATTGCAGAAGACGATCTAAGATAGTGACCTCAAAAGTGATGGCGCTGCCGCGAAAGTCTAATCCTGCGTCCATCACCGAATGAGAAGTGCTCTTATGTAAAAAGAAGACCGAACAGCTATCACGAGAACTGTGAGATGTCCTAGATGATGCAACACCCACTATCGTATCACCAAAGTGAGTGTCACAGCATTTTCCCTTTGGAACAAGCGTGGAAACCAAGCTTTTCTTAGACCAGAAGCACAGACAGACAAAAGAATGTTTTGTGGGGAAGACCAACATTACAACGTAACGAAAACAAAAGGCACCTCAAACTCGTGCGTTAGGGAAGATACCTTTCACCAGAAAGTGCACGAATGGGATGTTGCGCAAACTAGTGTACCTTTCAGCAGAGCACAACAAAAACCTACTGGAACTCCAGACTACCAGAAATGAGTCAGGCATGAAAGTTTGCAAAGAAAGTGTCATCGCAACAGACTATAACAAAACAAACTTGTCAGTACATGGGATCTTGTATTGTGTGCTGGCAGGGATCCAGGGCCTCAGAAGATCACGCGAGATGTATAAATAAGCTCAAGACTCGGCTCTCACGTTTATTATCTTCTGTTTGTATGCGTCTAGAACAAAAGAAAGGTTCGGAGACGAGACATCCGAAACTCTGGATTTCGCAACTGACAGGAGAATAGGAAGGAAGAACAAGAGCCGCCTCGCACAAAGGAACACTGCGGCATTTAGCTAACTCTACCATCCCGACTGGATGTTGCCTAGTGCTTGTTAATTACACCACACATCTTTTGGCTGGCACCCCCGCTGTATGCTTTTTCAGAAGCATGCCGAGAAAATAATTACGATTATCAACTAGGAAATAACATTTCTATGTCTCTTCCACGCATCGACTGATATTGGTATCCCATCAAAAAGCTTTCCTGTACTAAGACCTCCCTGAACAACCTAGCCCGACATATTTTCTGGTGTAGTTTCTTGTTTTTTCTTTCAATAGCGCCATACGACGGAGAGAATAAAAAAAACACTGCTTGCTGAACAGATGCCGTGTTTAACGCTTTTCATTCTCGGTATTCCTAGAAGTGTGTATAATAATTGGAAAAGTTTCTGCTGATAACAACGGAAATAGGCCTTTATTGTTTAGACATTATTTGCTGCAACCTATGAAAAACTCTCTTGCACCCTCATGGGAAAAAGTAAAATGAACGTTCTTTAAATATTCATATGCAAGCTCAAATTGTAGTGCGTGTCTCGCCATACAAATTTTTTAATCCGCTCATATTCCTCATCCGTCTGATACAATATATTTGTTTCACATACTATCACGCATAGTGTGCGTTTCAAGAAAAGAGACCTGTGAAAAGGGGATCGCGGATTGCGTGCTGGCGCCGACATAAAAAAAATCTTGGAGTGAGAGCCGTTTCAATTACGGGTACTAAATGACATTTATTTTTTTATATAAGTACCGTGGTGCAGCCTCGGCTATAAGTTTCCGTGTCACAAGTAGCGGATAGCTAGTCTTTTTAGCCTTCCAGGTGTTCCATTCCGGACTGTTCGTTTTTTGCAGCCTTTGTCTAAGCGGACGGTCAACCAGTTCGTGCTACTTCTTGTCCAATGCACGTACGAAGTTAGGCTATAGCGCACTGCGATGCAGTTTTTGGGTGACGGGCGTCGGGCCTACACAAGTGCTTTGGAAAGCACTGAAAAGGGTCTGGTTCCATCTCACCCGTGGGTGGTATCGCTTCTGCGAGAAGTTTCTCGAAGTATGCGCTCACTCTGCAGCAATTTTTCACGAGACCGGTGGAAAGCTCTCAAATAAGTTATGATCAATGCGTCTAAGGTCTCCGACTTGGCCGTATGCGCTAGTCGATCCACGTGTTTTTCTTCGCCCTAATGGAACCCAGAGCCAGAACCAGTCGTGGCGCACCCTTGTTTGGTCGCTCTGCATCGCGGACGGCTTAGGTGGCATGCGCGATTGTTTACCCTGACCTCTTTTGCTTTAAGGCGATCCGAGAGTCTGTCGGGCTCATGTCCCCGTAAGACCGACACGGTTGTTTCTGTGGTGAGCGCAGTAGCTCAGTTCGTGCTGCTCCACAGCAGTCCCTTTGTCCGGGAATAACCGCTGGCCCGAACCAAAGCCTTCCACCAAGTCAACCTGGGTAGAGGGAGAGCGCCGTGGTCAATGTATCGAATGATGCTGGTTTGTTAAGTACATGAAAGCTCTTGAACTCGGTCGCTACGGGTACAAAGTCCTCTTCCCGTCTGACAACGGTGGCTTTGGCTTTCGGCTCAAGGTCACTTGAAGGTCGCCGACAACGCGAGGTAAAACCATTTCATGCTTAAAACCTTTTTGTCTTGGTACTGCAGGTCTAAACACGACAGCGTTACGTTGCTGCGCCTGCTAAGTGTGGCCTTCAAGATTAGAAGCGCTACGCAGACGGTGCGGCCGCCATGGGGTGCCATTACGAGCCGAGGTGTTCGAAACACGGCATAGGTGTTCTAGACAAACACTTTGTGTTTGCTGTGAACAACTCTGCGTTCCATGAACTAGAATATGACATACTCGCTTCGTCTCCGTAGATCAATTTTGCCACCTTTCTGGCTCGATAAAGTTTTGAATATTATTTTCCCCTTTTATCACTCTTAGCACAGTACCGAGTATTCCTACAGTTTCGTAGATAACGTGAAAATTTCAGCCTACTACTTTCTGACTGCTGGAATACATTGTTTACTCAATTTTAAATAAATATTGGCTTTCGTTAGTGACTTATTTGTAAAGCGTAGCATACAATGTGTCTCACTAAGTGCTTTTGAAAATCCCTAAACATAGGAATGATAAATGTTTCTTTTTCTGTATTGCCTTTGCCACAATGACATAGGTTTGAAAACCACTCTATGTAGTAAATAAAAAAAACTAACCGGTAAATTAAACTGGATAACGTTTTTACTATAAGTGTAGTATGATTGATCTTGACGGAACGCTTGAAGCGCACCTTCGGAGGAGCTCGTGACCGTTGCCATAAACGTGAACAGTTGACGCTGCCAAATGTTTACAGCGTAGTAAAATTGAGAAATTTCACACAGAAATTGGCACTGCATAGTGAAAGAGCGAAACTATGACGGTCATTGGAGATGGTCGCGAGTGACGTGTTGCTTCCGCCTCACCATCTGCAACCATGAAGCGACTGAAATCGCAGCATGATAAAATATGTACGCACAAGGTTTTGTCCACCTTTGACACACAGCAAATCACGTCACTCATGGTCGGCTTCTATGGGTGTCACAGTAGCGCTCCTTAGTGGTTATTTCCGCTTTCTCGCGTAGAATTGGCCGCAATTCACGAACCTGTAAACATCACCAGCAACAGCTCCAAGCATTTCTGAAAAAAAGTTATGAGCCCCTCGGATAGTGCTCCTGAAGTCTTCCATTGGGATACATCACGTGGCTTTTCTGGTAAAGAGTTGAATAAGTCTGTTTTCCAGGTGTGATTGTCAAGTCACTACTTTTGATCATGTTCAGATGTTTGACTATGTCTTAAAAGCAACAGAGATAAAATCAATTACCTAACACATATTCCCTGGTTTTAAAAGGCTTCGGGCGCCATTCTTGAAGCACTCGGTATTATTGCGCAGCTAGGAGCAACAACGCTATGTAGTCCAATTTCTACAAAGAAAAAAAGAAGAACGAAGGAAGGAAGAATTGGAAACGAAACGACACTGTGACGGTGTCACCAGTCCGTTGAAAACATGACATTAACGCCCATGGATCATGACAATTGTACTTTTCATTACAGCGGCAAGTTTGGGTAAAACACATGTCGTGATCTCTTCGCAATGTGCCTGCAATTCACAACTTTCCGTTCTTCTCGGAATGTTTAACATCCACATTCAAGAGTGCCGAAAAGTATCACTGCGACGGGCAAATGTCTAGTATACAGCAATGGCATGTTTGCACTCAAGATTTAAAGGTAACAGTGTGAATACACGGAGTACAACAAACAGTTCCTGGGCTCGACGGGACGATACTTGTATGCGTTAACCTGTCGACGTTGACCAAAGCACTAGCATATACTCGTGATACGCAACCTACGGAAGTTGACTTCTCTTTTTCAATAGAATGTGAGAGGAGCGGAAACCTGCAAATTAAAATGTCCATAAAGTCTAAGAACTTATTTTGTAAGTTTTTTGAGCTCTACCTCAAAAAACAGGTTGGTCTTCTCGTTGAGCGGTTCAAGTGGTTATTCTCGTGGCCGAGTACTTACTACACATACCCTCTATCGGAATGAGGTCATATTTCAGCATGCGATCAGACCTGAAGCGTGACACCGTAAAAACGAAGAGAAAGCCAGGCAAGTACCAAATACACGTAAAAGCAGGAAGGTCTCCCATCTGATGAGATCGTGTTGCATCAGTGAGTTTAGTGATTGAGAGACTGTACACTAAAACATGACACTGCTGCCCGTTTCCATTCATTCCATGACGAACAACAACTCGGTCTACAAAGAAAAAGCGGCGGTGATATCGGATACTGGAACAAAAAAAAAAAAAACAACCGCGGTTCCTCATTCCCGAATTCACCGTCTGTCCCGGCATGTCCTGCTCCGAAGCAGTTGTGCGGTTCCATTGGATGCGAAGGTCAGTATACTGTGTATATACAAGGCACCCGATTACCGCAGATCGATCGCGGTTAGATCGCATGACAGAGAGATGGCAACGGAAGCGATCGCGTTCTGCAGGATGACAGCAGCGTTCGTTGTCGTGCCCCACCTGGACATAACATTGCCGCGATTGTCCCTAAGTAAGGCAGCGAGATGACATAGATTGCAAGAATTGCCAGCCACTACGTACCAGAAATGAGATGCCCCAATCCCGGCCCTTTTTCATCACCGGATCGGTCGAGACATCTGAGCACTAATGCAACAGTAGACAGCTTGTTATGCGTGTCGAAATGGATGGTTCTCGAGGGGATGGCGATAGCGATCGCGATGGTGATGCATTAGGCGACCTATATGGGCAAGTATGACGAAGATAAACACGCAGTGGTGATTGCTGTAGAGCGTTTCCCTTGACATGTGTCGCAATTGCATGGGCTTCCACGAGCAGATTCTTGGTGTGTAAAATGCGTGCAATGGTCTAGCATTGAACTGCTTTAGATGAGCTTCTGCTTTATGTTTTGGCTGTTAGATTTGTACATGTACCTAGTGCCGAGTCCTCAAATATTGCTCTACGTGGTAGTCAGCTTGCAGGTGTGTTTTTAAACATTTCTTCGTGCCTAGTTTGTACACTGTTCAATTGAACATTTTTAGCACGTGATGCCTTTTACTAACTTTATTATAGCTTTGTCGACTGTGTACGTTGTGCTGAGAAAAGAATAAAATGTACAGAAAATACATGAGCAAACATTACACCAATGTCCACAAATTCTAATATGTTTAAATTTTCTGGCAAATAAAGCAATTCTTGTGTTGCCTCGTTCCCGTAAATCCATGAAAGGTTACGCGCTTTATTGCAACATGTGAGATCGGGTATATGAAGTTTTTATATGTAGAACATACTATATATCGAAAAATATTCACATCGTAGCCAACATTTATAATGATTGGGGAGGATACTGTAATCTTTTAATCTTTTTTATGATGAGTACATACAATGGGTGATGACATCATTTATGCGTTATGATGATCATTATTATTGTATCTCAATGCCATATCCCCATGCCAGCTTTGAATCACGATACGATATGTGCAAAACAACATACACACGAATCGGAGATCTTGCTGCCGACCCCGATGTCAAGTAATACCTCGACGCAATACATCTTCTTGTAAACACTGCGCCGCAATTATAACTACGTAGGAACCCGCACCCAATAGTATCATGGCTGAAACTTTGCTGCCGTGGCTATGCTTCAAGTGGCTGCGCTCGACACGGAGGAGTTTAGTATAGTCAGCTGTTGTGCTAGTTAGTTTGACATGATTTTTGCAAAGGAGAGCGCAGAAGCGTTGCGCCCAAGGGAAACCTGGATAGGATAGGCGGGGTGTTTGTTGCGTATGATGCGCTGTTGCTCTATTATATTTAAGGTTAGATTCATTTTTGAGTCCTAAAGGCATTCGAAGGGGCAATCATATAGGGAAGTCGGGTGAGGGGGGCAAAAATAATGAAAAACTGAGGAAAACTATAAACACAAAAGATACAAGAATACAAAAATTGGGGGGAAAAACCCAATCTGCATATGAAACACATTAACAAGTTAGGGTAAAAAAGGAAGGACAAAGAGGCAGAACTGCAATATAATAAAAACAAAATAGAAAATGGAATGTAAAAATAGCAATACATGTCCATCAGAGGCAATAATTCTTTGATATTGACATAAAAATACAAAAAGAAATACAGAAATGTGGTACGAACCGTGGTCTTCCTCGCAATTTTGGCGATTGCTTGAACGTGATTTTAAACAAGTAATGCTGCTAAATATGTGGCCAACTGGTGAAAGTGTACACAATGAGAAGTTAAAATAATTCGGCGTGTAGGAGTTTTTGCAAAGTTGAAAAATATTTTTCAGTAGCAATATATAATGGCAGGCTATTTCTTTCAACTATTATTCGATGGGTGAAGGAATTAGCATAACGTGATGAACCACCCGTTCAGAATTTAATCATAAAAGAATGATATGTGCAGGGAAACAAAGCTGTGGGTTGTTCGAATATCCGGTTAAGCGCTGTATCCCGCCTGTTTCTTTGGTCGTCCATGTGCTTCTGCGCTACTCTGTCAATTATCTGCTTAAAGTACGGGTGACAATAAAGCTTATGGAGCAGCGAAAGCCGAGTGATTCTGAGTAGATGTGATAAGGTGTCAAGCTGAGCACGATTCTTTAGTGCGAAAATGCTAGCGCATGGAGAATAATGTGAATAAATGAAGCAGATCACGAGGTTTTGTAGCAATTCGATTTCTTAAATTAGATAACCTTGGGTACGATCCCAAATGAATAAGGTGTACTCGATTATGGGCCGTGTTAGTATGATTTACGCTAGTGTACGTTAGTTAGGTGAAGCATGTTTAAGGTTGCACTTTAGGAGGCCTAGTGAGCGGTTAGCTGATGCTAGTGTAAGACAGATGTGATAATGCCGTGTTAGATTGAGTTGTAAGTAGTATTGTTTCTTGTTGTTTTTTTATTTTTTGATACCTTACATGCCCCTAAAGGCATTGTGTAAGGGGGGAGAGTACACTCAAAGATTATAATATGCAATAACTAGGATTCATATGTGAATATATATACAAAATTTACAGTATAAGAAATGCACTACCATACAGTAATGTGGTGTCGAAATTGTACAAAGGCCAAACCGAATGCTTTTGAACGTGAGAGGTCATTGAACAAGAAACCTTTACAAAGTAAAATATAATCAATAGAATTACGGAGCGAGCAGGACATGTTTGGCTATAACAAAACAGTATTTAAGGGATAGTAGCACGTTAAAACGGGAAAGGCAAGAAAAATGTTACGTTAGGTTATGTAGAGTTTGAAAAATGCGTTGTTAGAAGACGCCGGAAATTTTCTTGGTCACTCCCATAAGTTCTGGCGTTAGGAAAATCGTTACAAAGGCCAATGGTTCTTGGAAGGCGTAGTAGGTAAAGGAATTAGTGTTTCCGTAGATGTGCATGATATTGAACCTGTGTGACCTGTATTGAGGAGTTTCAAGAGGCAGAACTGATGGCGCTGTACTATGGACGTATTTGTGAAATAAAGATAGCAGGACTATATCACGAAGGTCATGCAAGGGCTCTTGTGAGAAGTCGAGTTTAATTTGAGTTATGCTTTTGTTATATTCATAACAACGTGAAATACAACGCGTAGCCCTATTCTGAATAGATTCAAGTTTTTCTATCAAGTGTTTCTAATGGGGACTCCAGACGAATGCGGCGTATTCAAATTGAGGTCGAACAATTGTTAGATAAGCTAGTTTACGAATATCTTTAGTACAATTAGGTAACTTGCATCTTATGTACCCTAATGATCTCGAAGCATTGGCGCATACGTATGTCATATGTGTCAATGTTGATAACGTTGATAGGATGTTGCAATTCAGCGATTACGCCTTGAAAATTAGAATAATTTCCTTTTAGAAACATTAAGTGGAATTACCCACATTCAACACCAGTTATTGACGGCGTTAAGATCAGCTAGAAGAATAACCTTGCCGTGAGCAGATGAAGTAATGCGAAATATTGCATAGGCATCGGTAAGATGGCTGATGCTTTAAGACACTACGAAGTAAACTACTATTGTAGATTGCGAAAAATAGAGGAGCAAGAACGTTACCCAGCGGAACACTAAGTAGTACTTGGGTAGGAGAAAAACTAATGTTGCTAGCACGCGTGCACTGTACTCTAGATGAGAGGGAATCTCTAATTCAGGGAACAGCGGTGGGGCCTACGTTAATGTCTGCGAGTTTCAGTAGTAATCTCTGATGAACAACGTAATCAAAAGCCTTTGAAGAATTTAGAAGGACAGATGCCCCATTTTTCACCTCGGCGCATCTATTCTGGGGTTTGGTGAGGAATTGACCCATGTACTAATAACAGATACGCAGTGCAGAGGTTGACTGTTTGGACACTTATCAAGTGGTTCATACGTAGTGATTCAAGTTGCATGCCATGCCAGACGGCGTCCAGCAAGAAGTTGCTATTCGCGCCTATATTATGTAGACCGTGTTGTTTGCTCTGCAGGAGATCAGGCAGCGCTGTGTTGTTGGCCCAAGCTGGTAGACAACATGAGTCGCTGTCTGAAAGTGAGATAAAAATGAAAAAACCGACAAGGGCGTTAAATTCCCAAGAAAGGGCGAAAGTAATAAAATGGAGAATATAATACAAAACACATTTTTGATAAAGAACGCTAAAACTGCTTCGATATTTTGGACTTAATTTAGCCGATCCTGATTTATTAAACAAGTTAAAACCAGCTAGACCTGGGTAGATCATGAATAAAATACAGCGTCGCACATCTACGTATGGTTAGGTGGTTAGGTTAGGTTCCTCTAGCTACCACGAGGAACGAAGTAGAAAAACTGCCACGTGACTCACGCACCAAACGTCTCACGAAGCTTGTTGGGTTTGGCTTGGCAGGCGTATGCGCGACAGTGTGAACTATATGTTAGAGCATCCAGCTGCTACACTGGGAGACAGGTGTGGTAACATCATTAAACACTTTAATTACGTTTTTGTTTAAAACACCCGAAACGTGTCAGGCAGGTATCTACCTATCTGACACGTTTCTGCCTATCTGACAGGTATCTACGTAGAATGTGCCTTGGATGAGGAGAATAATGCGTCTAAATAAAAGAAAGAACTGAATCTGCCACATAAAATGTTAATGTGCGTCTAGCACAGTACTAGTGTTAAGAAATAATTGAACAAAGGATGCTGAGAATTCGTGCCTAACACCACACTAATGCGACTATCCTATCAAATCAGGAACAGCCCAACTTGGTCTTCATACTGCCTTGCTCTAATCAGTTGTTGTGTTCGCTTTAGTAATTGAAAAGCCGCCGTCACGAGCCGATGAAACGACGACGTTCCGTCGTTTTTTTTTTTCTCGCTATTTCTTCATTCAAAATTACTTTAGGACAAAAGTTAAAAAGGTAAAAAGTTCAGCTGCACACGATTAGCGTTCAAAGGTAAGGGCCGAGAAGACCTTTTTCTGGCCTACAGAACGCCGTTGTCGTTATCAGAAATAAAGAGGGAAAAATCCCTCGAAAAGCAGTGACCATCTTCTATTGTGTGCAGTGTTCTCGAAAAACTATTGTGGTTAAGGTCCTGAAAGCATTTAGTGGGTTGTGAGGCGCACCGTAGTGCAGAGCTCCAGATGAAATTTTACCGCCCAAGGTTGTTTGACTTGCAGGCTGAGTACGGTGCGCGAGCAGTTTTGTATCGCGTTCCCATCGCAATGCAGTCGTTGTGGCAGGGGTCGAACTCTCGACCTTGATCTCAGCAGCCGAACGGCATAGCCTATGAGCCATCGCATCAAATGAAATTAGTTATTTCCTTTCTCGTGTTTGGTGAAAGAATGTTAACAACTAGGTGGATGTTTCTTCTCCCCCAAATCTGCGTTCCTTACAATGCATACCGTTTTTATACGATCAACGAAGTAAGGTGGCAAAGTAGATTTTATGTCAGGTCCTTTTTCTTTCTGAATGCTTCGCTTGAAACTGTTTCGAACAGATCAACGTAGTCCTTTGTAAAACAGATTTCATTCACATTTTAATGAAAAACGAGCGTCTATCACCGTACAAGGAGGCGTCTCTGGAAAGGTAAAGAACATTCACGTATGAAGTAAACAATGAAAATGAGGTGGACGTAGGAAAACAAGGAAGGGAAATAGAAAACGCCCTACGCTAGCCTATGAGTTTTGTTGTCCGCTTAAGGATTTTTTTTTTCTTTATGACTTTTTATTGGTTTAATGAAGGAAGTTTTGGGCGAGAGGGGAACAGAAATATGCTAAATAAAGGAAGCATGGACGTAATCGGTTCAAAGCGCACCCTCCCAATCCTCCCTAGTGATGCGGCTGCATGCTTCACAAAACACGCGAGCGAAATATTTGGCTCCTGTCGAGCGAAGCACGCCACAAAGCATTAAAGCGGAGCACCCTTTGCATCGCTATTCGCAAACCTTTGTTGGGTGATAACTTGCTTCAGCACTAAACTGAAACTTCTTTATGCGTTCGCTTTACTCAAGCACTCATCCAGCGATCTGAGTTCTGTTGCTCAATTCGCGGGCATTTTCTAAAACGCTTTTGGGGTGCCTGCGAAGTATTTCATTACTATCATATTTATGTCATGGCTACTGGCATGAAACTGGTATGGAGGGCCTTTGAACTACAGCGTTACGCTATGCACAACAGCCTATGTTATCACGTTATTTAGCAAGTTAGGGATAAGAGTTCGACATGAGACTTCCAGGTGTATTTCAGACGGTCTTGCCAGGATAGGACCTAAACGTACATGAACATCTTACGTCTACAACTAGAGTTTGCATCCGAGTATAGATAAAACAAAAATAAGCGCCAAGAAGATTTTTTATATCTGTTACAAAAATCTCACATACAGATTTGGGTAGTTTCGAAGGAGTTCCAAGAATTTGCTTCAGGTGTATGCGCTCCACTATTTCACACGATCGGTCTTTGACGGTGGTCGACAAAAGTTTGTTCGGCAAGTAACTTCTGATTTTTATCTGGTCTGGTCTGGTTTTATCTAGACTGGTCCCAAGTTATTTTTATAGTCTAATCAAACGAATGAAGGATGAAACAGTAATGTTCTTGTCAGTCTACCTTTTTTTTGGTTGCTTCAGTTCAGCTGTTCCAACTAGCTTTAGGTATGAATAAAATAGGTCAGATAAGTACTATTCTTAATGAGGTTCTTGTGCTATATAGCGCAACTTGTCTAATGTGTTTACCTACATCAGCAGAAGCTGAGGTAGCATCAGCTCATGCAGTCTATCTTCGCTCACAGACCTTTGTAGAAACTAGGCACGCAATATTTACATGAATTAATACAGATTTCGTTAATTATAGGATTTAGTCATGAGACCATAGTTTTCACTTGATAGGGGGACCTAGGTTCCAGGGAGTGAACTTAGTTCACTTGAACCTAGTAAACTGAATTACCTTGCACAGTCTTACCATAGCCAGGAGATTTCAAAGAAGTATTTTGACAACAATAGAAAGAAAAACTACAAGTTGCCAAAATGAAAAGGTTCACTTCACTCGATGCTATTACTTTCATCTATAGAGTTTCCTACAGTAATTACTCCAGGAAACGCTGGCGCGGAGATCGTTCAGCCACATCGAGAATTATAAGAAGTATAAATTTGTCTGGTCATCGTGCTCGTGGCTTCACACGTTTTTGCGACTTCATTTATTACGCTTTATCTGCTTTCATTGTCCTGAATTTCCGAGCAATCAATACTTTACAAAGCGCGGAAGACTCGGCGAATGCACACAATCGCTGCTAATTGCAGCGGTTCAGCCGAGGTGGCCAAATCGAATCCGACTAAGCGTCTCAACGCGCCGACATGTCCAGGAGAAATTGATAAGAGCGTTTCTCGGCTGTTGCTGTAGGCTGTTGCTTGCGTCTGTGGCCCAATGGTTTCGATAACGGACCTCTGTGCTAGAGGTATTTTGTTCAAATCCTGCTGTTGCAGGGCCAGCGTAGGGTAGCAAACCGTATCTTCCCCTCTCGCTAACCTCCCTGCCTTTCCCTTTTCCTCTGTGTCTTTCTTTCTGCCGTTGGAGAATTTTGAATAATGTGTCTTAAATTATTTATTACGCTGTACTTGGCTGAAAACTATGAGTCAACGATACCACAAAGCCATTTAAAGCCAAAGGACGAAGTTTAGGCAAATCCATGTACTTCGCATAACTCCCATGCTGTCCTAACCACGCCTACTGCAGCACCCCTGCAATGCAGTACCCGCACCTGAGTTCCCCCTAGTAATTTTTGTGCGACACTCTGTGCTTTCATCTCGTATTCACCAGACATGCAGCCGAAGGAGAGAAAGTTTGTGCAAAGTGCAGCTCATACTACATACGAAGAACGAGAAGAAACGGGGGACGCGTGATGCTGTTAAACCGTCCCGGTCAGTGTGTACGCATCGTCAATGATCAACAAAGAAAAAAGTCAGTGGAGTACGCAAATTTCCATTTCGTTCTAATCCGCACCAATGACGCGTACACACTGGACCCAGAGCGAGATGCGTTTTCACTAGGGCGCATGCTTGGTGGCCCCTAAGGTGCGTGAGCCTATCGCTCACAGGTCATCTAGACATACGGGTCATCTAGAAGCACGTACGTGGGTGCGGCCATGAAGACCACGTTTCCCGCAGCTTCCCCGCCGATACGAGCGGCGCATTAAAACACGGGCAGGCAAGGCGGAACTCATTTCCTCGGTGCATTAGGAATCCCCCTGCAAGAGCCGAAAACGCGATAAGCCCTACTGTGCGAACAAAACGAAAAGAAAAACAGAAAAAGACATACCGTTGCGCATTCCGAATACTCCATTAAGGAATTCTCCGCACACGCGTTGCTTTATCGCAATTGGTATCTATAGCTCGTCTTCCTCTTCAACCCTAAAAGACGCCCTTGTATATAAGGCACAAAGCTCCTATACGAAAAAAAACCGTTAGTAAGGTCCATCGAAAACGCAATCTAATCCCCGGCGGTCATTAAAGCAGCAGAAGCCGAACGCTTGAGTGTCTTAAATAACACTTTTTTTAAGCGCTGGTTAAGTTTAGGTGGAAATAAAGGGCGGTCTTGGCTCATTTATGCTGTGTTTATTCTTTATTTATTCGTCCCACTTTACGACAACTTACTTGACTACAGGGCATCGGATTTCAAAATAATGTACTTGAGAAAAAAAATGACGCGGCACTGGTGATCACATGTGTGTGAGATATTGAAGTGAAAAGGAAAAAAAGCTGAATTTTTGTAATGCTCAGCTAGGTTCACTGAACGCACGAAGACGAAGGCTACAAGAGCACTACGATCTGGGCTTCCCTGGCTAACTTTATCCTGATTTATTAATCTTATGATAGAGAAAAACTACAAACACGCTTATGCACTTAGATTGAGATGTGCGCTTTTTCCATGCAAGGTTGTCAAAACCATTTTGGCTGCCCCACCACGACGTACCTTTTTTTAGTCCTTTATTCGTTCGAGGAACGTGACGCATAACGTGGTTGAGCACATGGGATAAAAGCAATTGTATTACGGCTTGGCAAAGTCCCGATCTATCGAAAGTACAGCAGGCAGGGACACACGGACAGATGATTGACTCCACAAGCAAAAGAAAGAAATCTAAAAAAAGATTATTTCCTTATGGACAGTATAAGCAAGTTCTTTGGTAGACACATACCATCCAGGGTTGAAGGAAACGCATATTTCTAATCTTGCGTCCGAAATTAAGTGAATGACTATGAGACATACCAGAATTCCCGATGTCGTGTTTTCTAGAAGCCTGGATCCCTATGTAAGTTCAAAGTTTTGGATAAACAAGGAATTCAGTGTTAATATGCGAAGTACGTACGGGCAGAAAATACGTATGAAATAAAGAGGAGATATTTTCATAACTCCTAAACTAGAAAGCAAAGGCACGGAGGAAGTTAAAAAATACATTGGCAGCAGCTCATGAATTGCCAGTTTTTTCAATATTATTAGTTTGCTCGTATTTTGTAATCTGGTAGTTGCCAATACAAAGTGACTGTGGTTCATGTGAGATTCAAACAGAGTAAATCATAATGTGCTTTTTGCACGTAAAACTACAAAGCCTAATTTTTTTTATCTGTCTTAAGGTTCAATTTGGAGTACAACAACACTTCATTCATTGCAGATAATTCTGAGTGCTACTTCGTTATATCTTTCTTCTTCTGATGCAGAGACACACATTTTTCACAACAAAATGAAACACTACCGTCTCGTTATGTGGCTCTCTTTACATACAATGCCGCTTGGTGGCACCTGGTGGTAAAGAAACCACATCATCAGAAAAAGCTTGACGTCCAGGGGAGAAGTTATTATCTCCCGATTATTCTATCTGGCCATTGGTAAACACGGCACGCGTTTTGGGAAGCATCACTAGAGCGTCGAAAGTATTTGCTGCAAGCACATTGTCATCTACTTTTGTCTCCAACCTGCCAAATGTAAACGTCGCTGATTAGAGCATGCAGGCAGGCAATAGTGATGTATCTACCACATTAAACCTTATTAACAACCTCATATATATATATATATATATATATATATAAAGTTTGACTCGATATTCTCTGGTACCCCCTCCCACTTTATCGGCTAGTCTAATTCAACATAAAATCAGCTAACACAGATTATATAATACCCTAAATAAGACACACATTGGCCATGAAAAGTTACATGTAACGCAATATCTACATATAGGGCACTGACCATTTGGCGAATGACCACCATCCCGTCTTTTAATCCTGCTACCGCACACCCCTTTAAGGTTCATTACCAACAATTCCACATTGCAACCCTCGGAATAAGCTTTCGCTTAGACATTCAAGCATGCGTTGCGTTGCTAGCTAACTTCTTGCTGCGTTCTTATGCCACCATATAAGATTACACCCGATCTTTTGACACGTAGATCGCTTGCTTCGCAATTTCTCACTCTGCAAACTGTGCGGCACAACTATACTCGCACGAAGCGTACGTGGTAGAAAAGCGGGACATCGTTCATCACCTGCAGGGCTAGACTTTTGCATCAATGTGTCACGTTGTTCACGTTTCTTTCACGTTGTTTTCTTTTCGTATTCAGCAGTGAATCAACCCCGACCACCCGTGCAGATGTCATCTACAGCACCCCCTCTTAAACGGCCGCCCATGGACCATCATCCATTACCCGCGCGGACAGGGCGTGCCGATTCCATATGTCGTGCTCCCATGGCGTTCAACACGTCTAGCAGTTTGTTTCTATTTGGTGCTTTTCATTCGAGGCAAATGCAACGATTCTCTCCTTGGCTCATAGCCGTGTTACTTATACTACGTTTTCTAAAGTTGAACTGAGCAAATATTGCCATTGGTGTGTTCACGTACCGATTCGCATAATCGATCATTTGCATTGGCAATGAGTTCCATTCAAGTGTGTCGCATAAAGATAAAATTGTGAATGGTTAATATTGATTATAGCGCAATACATAAAGTAGTCAAAATACAAAGATTGAAGCTCTTGCGAAAGCTCACTTCATGAGTCAACGAGGATTCGGAGCGAGCGTGGTTTCTATTAGTCCAACTCTCTGGTATCTTGCTTGGTTTGTTTCTATGAGAAATTTATTATTTACCATTTAAGTACCTCTTCTATGAACTCTTGTTTGTTGTGCAAAACGTAATCTCTAGTATGCAACTCCGGAATATGATAGTAGAGACCTTATGGCTAACGATGTCAAGGCAAAAGATACGTGCTCTATGAGAAAAATTTATATCGCACAAATGAATTATTCAATGTTGCTTCCCAATTTTTTCACGCTGAAATACCTACATCTCTGTTTGGTTTTGCACGCCGCAATGTTTATTAGATTGCCAATTAGATCTTAGCAGAATGAATGCTAACATAAATGTTCAAAAAGCCATCCGGAGCAATGAACGATTAGAAAGGACATCCAGGTACAAGCATTCTGTTCAATCATTTTAATTAGGTTAATGTGAACATATTCATTGCCAATAAGCATTTTTATCGGCACTAGGGACATCTGTATTCTGCTGGTGACGTGTGATGTTGATCGAGTTCGAGAAATTTCACTAACGTTCACAGCTTGGGAATTTTAATAATTCTTACAAATACATCTCCTTCGTCCTTTCCAACAGTGCCAACAAAGGCAATACACTTATATGCCAGGAATCTGTCAGCCTGCCGCTGAGATCGCAGTGTACGTCGCGCCAAAGTGAAGCAATAATTTGCTGGAAAACGTCAAATTTCGGACGAGATCATTATACATGCTTACAAATGTAAGAGTTCTCCTAAAGCAGAAGCAGAAACCGGCCATTTTTCTTTCCCAAGGTAATGTCCCTGTTTGAAATCGCATTGCTGCAATTTGAAACATGCTGAAGGTTTCGTAGTATACGTGCTCTCTGCAGTTTTTACCTCCCTTTGGTTTGATAACAGCACTCCGAAATATTTCCTTTTGATATTTTTATTTATTTATTTATTTATTTATTTATTTATGTATTCTATAGCAAAGACAACGCAACGTGCGGATTGTAAAGAGGCGTGGCTACGAAAATGGCCTTACAGCGAGAGTGCTTCAACTGATAGGCGTATTTGGACGCGATACTCGGACGTATTCTTCATGCACAAAAGAAAGTTACACAGTCAGTGAGGAAGTACAGTGATGAATGTTCTTGAGGACACCACTTTCAGGCATAGACAGGAGTTGACAGTTACTGATGAACCAAAAAATAAAACGAAAAGAAAATTACAAGTGTCTTCTTTTTACCCGCGCCTTCTTGATCTACTTTTGCACAATTTCTAGTCGCTGCTCAAACACATGGCCAGTAGCGTCGGGTGAGTGATAGTACACTGCTGATCAAAGCCATGCTTAGACTAAAGAAAAGGAAAAATGAAAACATTGCGGAAGCCGCCACCCCTACCTTCGACAGTAAGTTCACTTGAAACTATGTCGTGCTTTTTTCAGAAGTTATAAGTTCACTAACACAAGGATCTGTGCCAGAGCAGCCTGAAATATGGACACTGAGAGGACGCATCCTAACGAACGTTTCTGTTTCCATCCTTTCACGTGTCCGGAAAACAAACTATTCTCACCTTTTTTCAGCTAGTGCGGTAAAACCTCTGTCAACCTGGATTCCGAAATGAGCATGCGCGTTTTTTTTTTTCTTTTTTGATGATATCACGATTGCGTAAAGCAGTGCTAACACATCCAATCGCTTGGTTCCCGTACTAGAGACGTATTCAGGGGCGATCGGTTACGGTGATACTACCGCGTTGGCATGAAGTAGTGCTAAACCTGCCAATCAATTCATCTGGTTTTGCTGTCAAACAACGCGCACTGAAAGGCATATTGCATAAAGTGGTTACGTGACTGGATACCAAATTTTTTCGTAAAAGTTCTCGCGTCAAATAAAGGCGTTGTATCATGGCGCAAGCCGGTGCACGATGCGAATGGAGCCGGTAAGTTTGAAAAGCGCACTCTTGCTACATTGTAGAAACTCCATGGATGATCTGGGGTTTCTACATATGTATCTCTTCAGTTTCCGAAGCATATTGTCCAAATCAAACGATAATGAAAAATGTTTACATTAATCATGTGCAACGTTTGTCTTTATATAGGGATTTTCTTTCCGGCTATTAAAAATGCTGGTCCTCTCTTTTTGCTTTGCAAAGTGTATACTGCTCTGTCTAATAAGTAGCTTGATAGCACCCTAAGGTACATTTTTTTTTCTTTTTATTACATGTGTGTAGTATGCATAAGCAGGCCCCATAGTCTAAGGCTGCATGGGACCTCCTGTCGATACCTTCTCGATACCTGTTGTCCATACCTTAACTGTCCTCCGTCCTGAAGCGTGCGGTCATTTTTGTCATCTTTATTTTCTGTACCTCACACTGCCTCGTGTGAGCATCACTCTTTCTTTATTCAACAAAACAAAAACTCAGTGTACTTTCAGTCTGTGAAGAAGGATGACCAGCGATGGTAGGTATGTGGGCCTCTTATCGGCGAAGTGCACCTCTGCCGCGGCTCGGCCCGGCATTGCACTACCTTGGGCTCGGCTCACGTAAGGGAGTGCTCAACGCCCGCTACACCACGGCCGCGGTTTGGCCCGGTATTTCACTATCTCCGGGATCGGCCCACGTATGGGTAGTCCTGATCGCCTGCGTCACCTCCGCCGCGGTTTGGCCCGGTATTTCACTATCTTCGAGATTTTTTGTTCTACCAGCGGACTTGATAGTGGGGAAAGTAGCCTGTAGCAGCTTCGCTGTAAAAATTAACAAAGAAGAAGATCATTGCATGAGCTAACATGAAGTCTCTGGCTGATGCGTAGGGTAAGATTAGAAACAAAACTTTCAGGATTGTTTCCAGCTGTTGAGCTATAGCAATAAGTAAATGTACCTGGCTTGATTGGGAGAAGGTAAAAGTACGAAGTTTGAGCCCTTAACTATGAATGCACAAGCTTCGAAACGTCAAGTAGAAGTAATAGCCTTAGACATATATCTATGAAGGCCACAGCAAGAACAATGATGAAATAACATGTGTAACTTGCAAAAAAAAAAAACAAGCTAGGCTCTTTAGTTAAATAGCCTATTTATTAACCACTTTTACGCGTCATTACTTGCTATATAGATAGTTGACAATTTACTGTTAATTGACAAGTGAACATCAACACTTAAAGGGAATAAATATCGCAAATGTGTAGAGAAACACACATCTTCTATAAAAACTGCTATAATAACTGTGACTCGAACGTATTTGCAGAGCACGTTGTCACGGCGTGAGCCTAGGATGTGTTGTCCGCCTTGGTTTTTGAATTTTGTACTAATGTAGTCGAATTACACGTAGCAAGTATCTTTTATGCGTGCTGTATCTAGGCCACGGTGGAACTTGTGCGCTTTCAAAAAGGTAGTTGGAATAAGCCATTTGTTATTAATCATTTCTTGTGTAGTAGTATTAAATAAGCAGGCACGCTTTACAGAATCGCTGCCTCCTATCGACTTACTGCAGTGTCCTTTGACGGTAATTTGTCTTGATATTTTTATGCATACCCAGTAGAATTCTTGTAATTGTGTGATAGATTGTTATTTATTGCGCTTGCAGCACCTTAAAGAGTTATTGTTTGCGTATTTTTACATATTGATTTTTTTCACTTTCAATTGTGAGCCAAATGTATGTTTTGTGTGAACCATATGCCACTGCTAACTTGGCCCTGAGTTGGAGTGATAGTAAAATAAATAAATAAATAAATTTCTGGCGATGAGTGAGGTCATACACACAGAATCTATGTATCTGAACATGGCCCCGCAGACTTAATATGTAGTCTATGGATGGGCTAGATCTTTTAGTGCGTATGTGAACCACGTCTTCTGCCTCTCTCCTTCATTCGTCCGCCTGTCGTCCTTTTACTGTATCTAGTAGCAACCTGTGAAGTCAGTCTCGTTAGCTAGACTGCTTCTGCGTTTCTCATTACTCAAAATTGATTGTGGGAAGCATCGAACACGATAGCATATTGCTAATCTTTATACATCACTCAAATGGTATAAACGCGAATAGCGTGATTGGCATCTCAGTGGCCTATTTTTTTTTTTTTCACACCGGTACGGTGAATATTTTACTCACAAGTAGACACGGTGTATTACAAACACTTCGGCGATCACCTGAAATTGGTGACATTGTTGTAGATTCCCACATTTATAGTGTGAAAAAAGAAAGTTTGTCACATGTGAGCGGACTCAATGTCTGAACAATATATTAACTTCTCGGATGAAAAACAGCAATAACTTCTTGACCTGAGCAACGCAATTGGGTTACGTGTTGCGCACGTTGCATATGTATTTCCAGTGCAGTAAATCAGGTGTTAGTCAGCGCCTTGTCAGTGCTCTTTATCTCATCCTGCTATATGCATCCAGCCCTGACGTGTTTAATTAAAGTAAGAACTAGCCCACGAGAAAACTCTTGTCAGTCTAAGCACAGCTAGCGGTCTGGCTTCCGAAAGATGTCCCTACCCTGCTAACAAGGCGCACTCGCTGAGGTTCCATGCGTCTGTTTTTTCTTAGGAACAATTGCAAACCTGAAACACATGCTATTCTAATCTCATGTGCAACCAAACCCCGGCCGGCCAAGGTAGTAAATGATCAACATAAAACAAGCCCTCACCTAAATACGAGCTTCTCTATTTCTGCCAAACCTAGTACTTAGGCAAGCGCTTCTTTTCTTTTTGCAAAACTTCGCACTGCGCAAGAAGGCACTTAAGCGAATGCAATAATTAAGACAGATAACCTCTCACGCGAAAAATGCAACGACCCGCCACAGCATTGACTAAGCTTGCCGAAATTGCGTCTTTTGTAAACTCGGCATGTGCTACGCTTTTTTGCATCTACAGCACCCTCGTTTTCGACGTGAAGGCAAATGTTTGTTTGGAACACGCGCGCGTTAACAGTAATCACACCAAACTACATCCGGGTGCCTACGTGCCTGGCCGGAAAGGTCAGCCACGCGTCAACCCGCAGGAGGCACTGTTGGGAAGCCTTGTGATCTGGCAAAGTAAAAGACTTTGCAGACAGCATCGCGAAAACGCCGGTTCTCTTTTGTCTGGAGCGCGGAACTATTCCCCAATGGCAAGAGTAAACAACACTGCGACGACTGGTCGCTCCGTGCTCCCGAGATAACTTGCCAAAGATTAGTTGTCCGTGAAAGAAAATAAGTTATGTTGTTGCCGCTTGAAATTGAAAAGCTTTTCTTGTATATTTCCTTGCTAAAAACTGGGCACAGCTGTTTTAACAAAGATAATTTTTGTCGTGAGGGATATGAATGACCCAGGATTCGGAAGGTTTTGCGCAAGTCTTTGTAGTGAACGGCTCGATTGGCGCATTGACTTCTACTTGCGCTTGCTGCCAATGTTGCTCAACTTGGACAACGTGCAGCTCAACGTAGGCTTTAGAATGCAATGGTGCGCATCGCTATATAAAGTTAAATTAGGCACAAAATATGTTTGCTATTACGAAATATTCATATAGTGTTGCGCGATGCTGTGGCAATAGTTTTCGTTTGTTTGGCGGCATTTTTCTTTCTGGTTATGCGTGCTTTTAGTTCATTAAGCGGCATAGTTGAAGGGCAATTTAAGTAGGCATATAAATGTTGCGATAATGAACGACTTCGGTAATGGCTAACATCATGTGCCCTTCGACAACTCATTATCAACTCCTCAACAAAAGTCATTTTACCAGAAGACCGACACTGGCCTTGTCGTGACAAACAGAGACTGCAATTTCACTGTTTGATGTAGCACAAACCAAGCAGCACTTACATAAAAAAAGACAGGGTAGACAGCTCAAGCCTTTTCTGAAGAGCGTGATCACTCATCGCTTCTATCAATTCCTAACCCTTATTATTTAAGGTCATTCGGCCATGTACTCAAAAGCCGAGAATATGCGGCCATCTCTACGGCAAGTAAACAAGTATTTTACCATAAAAGCATTTTTCTCAGAAGGACCAGCTCTTTCACAAGGACTCGTATTGCAGAAACGCCCATCATGAGACATCCAGGAAACACTAAAATATCACGGTAGACACATTCTAGTGTAAGCTTATATACCAACCTAGTATTACAGCAAGAGTTTGATCCTCCTTTTTACCCTAGTTTACTATAGAGATTGTTGGCTGCAACGACTACATTGTCTACCTTGCAGAACACTTCATGGTGCAATTGAGAAACAAACGAAAGCAGCCCTTAGCAGAAGCCCTGATAAACGGGATGCCGTTTTCATGTAGACTGTCCACTCCTCGTTTGAGCAAAGCGGCTCATCCGTCATCTGCAAGCAAAGCTAGCTCAGTCACGCCCGCCCTGTCAGTCTGATCCTCGGCAGAAGCAGATATAGCAAGCCCAACTGCTGCAGCTGTAATAAACTAACGACCACTTCGTGTGATAAGTTTACCCACAGCTCAGAGCTGGGAACACCAACTGTGATGCACATCGACGCTCCACCCACTCAATGGATATTTTGGCAATTATACGAAGGCACCACCTGCCTCGCTCTTTACCAGAGTCTCTATAGAAGGATACTCGTAATAGACAGTACCCAGTAACATGTTGCGCCTCACATTACATCAATCTTAAGTGATGGGTTGCACGTAATTAAGTGTTTGTGCGCCTTCAGTTACACGAAAGGTTACACACACACAAGAATAATAATTTTATTATGTCATCAATTCATACGTTCATAGCTTCAATATCACACGATGTGACAGAAAGTGACGTCAGAAAAAGCTTAGGGGAAGGTAACTGTCATGTTCAATCGAACTATAAAAAATAATCAAGACGAGGAAGAGGGGAAGGAAAGCGGACGAAAACTGACTGGCCACAGGACAGAATGGATGCTACATGTTCCACATGGCGCAAGTGGTGCTTTACTAAAGAAGCTAAGGCGACGCACATCTCTCTGGCCACTTTCTTCGGTATTTACATGTACTACGATTGGCCCTGAAAGAAGGGGTAGGGGGAGCGTAGCACAGCACAAGGCTATGTGCGACCAAAGTGTAATAGAAGCTTAGAGTCTGCGCAACGTCCCGCGATGACCAAGGCGAGGTGCTAATGGGGAGCTTTGGAGGAGGCGTTCATGCCCTCTGCAGTGTATCCGCGTAAACTAATGCGGTTGACCCAAAAAAGGAGCAGTGAGATTTTCAGTACTCTTCCGCAAAGGTTTATGATGCCAGCTGTCAGGGCTAGCGACAGTAGAGAGGCTCTTTGCAAACGCTTCTGTCGTCAGAATGCGACCTTTAACGCAGTAACTGTTCGATCGCTCATAGGAAAACACAACCAAAAGCGCAAAAACTAATCTTAAAATTATGTTAAAACTAACAATAGTCTACTAAAGAATAATATTTCTAACTACATAAGCAAAGTAATATATACATATTTTCTTGCGGTCAGCGGTTCTCGCAGGACGTAAATGCTACAACGGTGCTGCTATCCGGTGGGATGATGGCCGGTGCTCCTTTTTTTTCAGAATTACGCTACAGCATTCTGTTTTTGTCCATTGTCCTTATCGCACGTTCTGCTCTAGATTTATAGTGTTGTCGTTGTGTGCAACTGTCGTGTCTACTGGCTCCTAAAGTGCATGACGAGGACAAGCAGGCTATAATCGGCGACTATAAGGCTTCCTTATCGTTATACCACTGAAGCTTCCTCAGGCTCGGAAGAAGTCTACTTGCTTTATTAAACTGTTTTTATAGCACTTCTGGAGCGCTCATGAAAGCATTTTGTGTTAACGCACTTGATTGACTGCGTGAAACATATAATACTGCGGACAAGATCGTAACGGCCGGAAAAAAGATTGTGCGAGGGTTGAGTGCGAAAGCACCTGTGCTGTTCTAAGAACTATTCTTTGTGCGATCATAATCTGCGCAGCAGCAAAGAAAGAGACAGAACCGGGCTATCTGCAACAGAGAGGTGTTTGTTTAATGTCAACGCCAGTTCACGGAAGCTTGCCCAATTTAATAGGGGATCTTTGTTCCCTTGCGCCTGTTATGGTGCCGATAAAATGGAGCTGCTTGCCTTCCGGCAAGTTGCTTTTCACAAAATGATGATGCAAGCACTCTTCTTTGGGGCTGCTTCTAGGTGCGGTAAGCGTGAGTTGCGCTCATCTCAAATAAGCAAGCGCTCCCGAAAAAGGTTTGCCAAATGTTAAAAAAAAACGAGACATACATGTTCCAACGACATAAAGCCAGAAGCTGTGTTCAGTAAGGAGGAGTTAAATCTATAACAAAACGCGATGCTATTTCTCGGTACACGAAAAATGTTCAGTTTAGAACCGCGTTCCTTCAGAAAGAAAACTTTCAATATTCGAGGTCAAAGTTCAGATATATTTTAAAATCCTGTTTTTTTTTTTCGTTTTACGAAAGTACGTCGAAAGCGGAATTTCAGAGGTGATCAGGCTGAAAAGCAAGATCGAGGACCCTCTTACGCTGGCGATACCGAAAGTTCTTGCGGCGCAAATGGCGCCTGTATCTTCATTTGGGTGGGCTTCTTTATTCTGCGAAAAAGCGCTACCACTAAAGTAAAAAAGAAAGGTAAAGCAAAAGGGTAAAGGTAAAATGGTGAAGCAAGAAGCTCAAGCAAAAAAAAAAAGAGCGCGATATCAAAATTCCAGGAGGCTTCCACACTGAGGTAGACTGTAATAGCAGCGTTTTCTCCTTTCTCCTCAATACGTCTTTTGCTGCTAAGAGAACAGGAGACCGCTAACACGAAAGAACGAATGTATATACGTGTGTGGTAAAAAGTTTAAAAACAAACTCAGTAGGTGGTGGGTCGACATTTTCGGGTCGACAGAGTTGCAAGGACGCCTCATTGCAGGCCGCGTTTGCAATATTTGTTGTCGTTACTAGCCGAATGTGGTGTGTGGAGGATGCAAATGCAGTTCCATTGCGAGCGGAGTCAGGATCCACGATAACAGAAACACAGGCATATAATATTGACAGTAGCGTACCATTGAACACTTTTTTTTTTCATTTTTTATCAGGCCGGTGTTACTAGAAATGTCCTTATACATTCTAGAATTTTATTAAATGATGCCAGATTAGAAGGTGAGCAAGCTGTAAGAAGAGGACCTCATTCTGCGATGTGAATTCGGCGCTCCCAAATAAAAAAAAATGGTGGCGCATTCATCCCAGGAAGATGATTGGTGACGGTAATACCATTAGCATTCTTTCTCCCGACAGATGTGCAGTTATTTATTAGATGTGACGCTTTTTGGTAATGGGCGAATTAACGAGACAGAAACCGGCCTTTAAGGTATATTCATTTATGCAAGGTTTAGTTATCCTTATGTGATGGGGATGCTTCATATCTATGTATTATAAATCAATAATGTACCTTTGGATATATACAGAAGATATGTATGTTCTATATTATCTGTACAGCTTAAGACGAGATGTCCATCGGTTTGGTAGCGCTAACAGACAGCAGCGCATTGTCTTCTCTTCTCTCACTGATAGCGAGGAGCAGACGGCGATGGATTTGGAAGCACGATGTATACATGTGAGGTCCGAAGTGTCTGATTCCCCGGACAAAAATGTGACAAAGTACACCGGCGGTTCTTGCCGTGGGTGCTTCACGGGCTCTAGAAAACACGCGTTTTTGGGGCTTCTTCGGAAGGTCGAAGCCTCTACTGCTTCCGGGTATGTTGTGTGTCTGGGGCAATGAAAGGAAGTTCGAGATCACCGTCGTACAGTTGGAACAGGATGTCGCTTTTGCTGAAGCCCTTCTACTTGCGGAACAAATCAAGTAGAAGAAGCAAGAAGGGTAAGGGCATGATTATTAGCAAAAAATATTAACAAAACGATGTTTTGGTTTCATTCCAAATCAGGTCGCGCCCGCTCGTCTTTCAAGCACACGCCGTGTTCATTTTCTTTGGATACAGCTACAAGCTACTCATAGAAACATTTTGTTCATTCGGGGGGGGGGGGGCTCCTTAAACAGCACCTTACTAAAGCTCCGTAGGACAGTTCACTGTGTGAACCATCTTTGATTCTCTCACCGAAACCCCGTTGCCAGTCAGCCAGACCAATTGCTTATATTTAAAGTGGGAAGCACTGATCTTCTTACCAAGTTTGGAAGTCGAGTTACTTGGGAAAATCTTCGTCTGTTGAACATGTATCATTCTCGAAAGATTATTGCTTAACCTTTCCGTGTCCTTCTCCCAAGCGGCACTCGGCCTCGCTAAAAGATAAAGCAGTCCGAAAACAGAGAGAAAAAAGTATAAATAAACATTTGCTGTTTACCAGCACGGCATGAGCCCTGCCACCAATACAACATGAGCATTGCAACCGTTGCCAGAGTTGGTTTGATACACCACACGAGTTATCTTCTAATACAAGAACATTTGGAAAGAAATGTGTGTCATGTGTGCTACAAATTTCTATAGCAGTTAAGACGCGGACGGCAGTGGGGGCCTTTCCGTCGCCCGCATCCTTACAAGAAAGGTTAACATGGGCGCTCATTAAACTTCTGCCTGTAATTAGGCAAGCATAAATGTCGCATACATAAATCCCCCAATTAGCAATTCGGTATCACGTACAGTTTCCCTCTCTGGGAGAGTGCATAGAGTGCATGGTGCTCCTCACGCGCTTCAGAAAGCCCATCATAGTTTGAGGGCTTCTCTGTACTTGAGCGGCCTAATAAGTTTCAATAGGCAGCCTTCGGATAACATATTACGGCTAAATCCCACTGAGAAAATATTTGCTTTGTCAAGTTGATTCGTACGGGCCCTAATTGACGGATGGCTGTTGAACACGGTCCCCGTCTTATAAAATAGGCCGCTACCGAGGTGCCAGACCGCACTCAGTTCCTTCGGTCCATTTGAAACATCGAGTTTATTGATGTACTCTCTTTTGCGGCTTAATAAATGTAGATAATAGCTCTTGCAAGATAACCACTTCTTCAGATAGGAACTGTGCACGTTGCGTGCTAGATTGCGATCAAGGAGGCGTGATAAATGAAGGGATCGCTTTTGCTGTAAGTGATGAAGTGGCGGTTGACAAAGATGGCACGTGGACAATGGCAATCGCAGACCTTGAGCGCGAAATGATTTTGATGTCAATTTTGCGGATCATAGAAGTAGCGTGCACGCCTTTGGCTGCATTCACAAAGCTTTTCTTTTCCCCTGCTTTATGCAAGGGCAATTGTTTGGAAAGCTTTCAACAGAATGACACAGCGCCCGAATATACACATTTCTTGAAATATGACCGATTATGTGAGTAATGACATGTGACGGTTTGCAGGAAGCATTGTTCCAGAAAAGTGTTAAGAACGCTTTGCGGGAATACACATTTCTGCGTCTCGAAGTTTAAAACTAGTTTTTACCGCCTCTTTTTACCAACTGCAATATGAGCTATGGAGGCAGCTTGAGCATTGTTAGTTGATACCCGCGTGTTTTCATTATCCCGGACCAAAGTCGTCTCAAAATAGAAAAACAAACACCAGCAGTAATAGGTCCACTGGTATCAATGTTATCAATTGTAAAAGAGGTATGATTTCCTTTGCAAGTGGACTAGCGGGGATCGAATTTAAATTAAAGCACTTAGGCAATTGGGCTTTGTAAAAAAAATTCTTAACGCAATCAGTTTGACATCTAGATCTTCCTGTAATCTGGAGAACAAGCCAGAGGCACCTTGGTCATTCGAATGATTTGAGCACATTAGTCAATGAACGGACCTGGATATTTGCAGTAAATATTAGGTTATGGAACAACTTTTATCATTGTTTTAATGGAATCCTGTGATCAACCACAACACTAACAATACTGCAGCAGAACTGATAGTTGGGCGAGTTGGTATGAATTCGTAAGCGCTCGTGTGTCCCCCTTCACTGTGTCCTTATTAAATGTGCGCGCTAAATATTTCACTATGAACTAACAATACTATTAAGGAAGGCTGCGAGAGCAGCAGCATCCCACGTCTTGCTAGGTGTTAGAAAAAAATAAAACGATCTGCATGTGTTAGCCTTATCAAAGTCTTGGAAGGTGGCAAAGGTGCATTGTTGCTGTGAAATAGCACATTCTACATATTTAAGAATACATTTGTAATCTATAATGTATTACCTTGTTGGCAGAGCATTCCTAGATAAGCTAAGTCTGGCCTTGTACCTACATGGTCTACTGTCGAGAGATTGTTATTACAATTTCGAAGATCTAACAAAAATATTTATTGGCGTCTCATACGAGCAACTGGTTGCTTTGCTGGGCGACGAAAGAAAACAAAGGCTAATTAAAAAGTATTTTGCTCTTTCTTTTGCCGTCGTAACAGACCAGTGTATGTCTGCTTTCAAATTCCCTTTACTATCTCTCATTAAAAGTTTCTCGACTTATGTATATTTAATTATCTTCGGCTACCCAATTTGTGGCAGATCCTCCATACTAAGTATACACCTGAGTTCTTGATGTCATCATTGTTATGATCACCATTATCATCATCGTATTCATCACTTCACTTCTTGACGGATGCTATGATCATTTGGCTGAATCACACTTCCAGGCAGGTTATCAGCAGCGGCATAATTCACCACAGCACAGCAAATATCCATATCTGACAAACGCATGATATATATGATTTGCGTGCGTTCGATTGATTAAGTTATCTAGTAGCTACTAATGTATCAACACTGGGACTGTCTGTCTCAGTGCTCTTTGTACGGTCTCTTGACATGAACACCTAATTCGGCTTGCCCTAATTTAATTATACCTTTATTTTTCGCTTTTCCCCTCCTGGTCTAGAAGGGAAACTAGGCGTAATGCGTGCGTATTACTTAAACAGCAGGAAAGTATATGCCGACACATTCCAGAAATATATTTTAGCATACACATTATTGAGAATCGGTGTTTCAGGCAGTGGATATTAAAGCGTGGGTAGTGTTGTGAATGAATTTTCACTAGGAAATGCATGCGGGCTACTTTTATTTTTTTACCAGCTTTCAGCTTTTAGCTAAATAACCGACGATCGCCCGTCCACCTTGTCCCGCTATGGGCCATAATGGTACACTCTTCTCGCGCTTCTAGAACATTCGTGTTTCTCCTTCACCAGTAACTCGCAATGGTTGGTGCTGTTTCCCTTATTTCCAAATATTGTCAAAATATTCTGTATCTCACTTACTTTTTAGTTGTCCAGTGTGTCCTCACCTGCTTCAATTACCCAGGCGTGTTCTTACCAGCACCGCATGCCTCATTGTGACTAACGAACTCTTCAGCAAAAGCGGGTGCACGCCTATTCCGCTCCACAAGTCGATCACGGACTACGATTACCATCAGTATAGGTGACACTGTTTGATGCTGTTCTTCCTACAAACAACCACAAGTAACGTAGTAGGTGTCTCTATTATGGCCTCTGGCTTGGAGCGTTTTTTCGCACAGGTACATTTATGGTTCGTGGAGGGTACCTTCCCACCAGCATTATCACTTCCTTGATTTATTATTTTATTTATAATTTTAACGGCAGAGTAATTGGTATATGGAAGATTATTACTATTCTTTAGGAGCCCAACGTCTTCCCAGAAATGCGTGAGTTGAGAATACATCATCAGTCAAACTTCAGTGAAATGTTTGTTTGCCTTATAGAACTGTTGATTTAATTGAAGCTCATACTTCGTTTGATGTTAGGGTCGGCACACCCCGATATTTCGAACACTAAGAGCCCAGAAATAAAGCTTCATTAGAATTTTTGTCATAATATTCATCTAGGTGCCACTTAGGAAAATTTAATGCCGCATTTTAGACCCCATCGGTTAACGTTCGGTACTTTCGGTGAAGCTCAGAAAGATTTGTACCCTTATTTGACGCATTCGGTTACCGGAGGCTTAACAATAATGCTTCATGCCGAAATTGTTGCATGTTATAAACATGCCTTCAGTACTATAGGTGCCTCGCGGTACAATGTCATTTTTATTGCAACCTGCATTTCTGTTTACTTTCATTTTATTCTACTTTGTTAGTTTTGCATTATTATTAAAGTTAACAATACCCTTACAGCTGCTCTGGCTTCATTTTCTAGGTATTCACACTCTTATGAATACACAAACATATCTTACAGAACTTCTTTACTCTTCTTTCATATTTGGCAAATAGCGATGTACAATCAGTGTGTGTTTTAAAACATCCCACGAGGCACAGTATAACAAATACTTTTCCTCTGGATGTACCTGACCATAATGAATATGCTGGAATATTCCGCAGGTCTTGTTGTCTGCGCCTTATACTCTGGTTAAGGGCAAAATTTTGGACACTGTTCAAAATTGTGCGTAACGAGCACCAAGAAGCCTGTGTTGCTTTACCCAGCCTGTGCTAACTATGCTGTTTTTCATTGCATAATCAGAAGCGAGTAAAGTGTACCCATCATACTTTTTTTGTGGAGTGCGATACTCCAAAAAACAAACTGCACGCGCTAAAAAGAACAAGTCTGCAAACCGTGAATCAATAATTACGTAGTCGCACAAGATGAAAACTATTGATCCGGCGGTCTCCGAAATATTATCAGGAGTTTGAGCAACACTCGGCGGCAAGAATCATCTTGTATGAAACTCGTGCACGAAGAGCAAAGAAAGGCGCTGCGCAAACCATTCACGATCAGCGGCGAGTTTCCATCGCAGCGGGTCGTAGCGTCGTCTTGGACGCTGCGATCGTGCAGTTAGTGAAAGCTCGTGCAGTTAGTGAAATTGCGCTTGCCCTTTTCTCTTGCCTCGTGCTGGTGTAGCAGACTTCACCGCGCTAGCCTTCCTCTCAGTAACTATGTACTATGGTAAAACACAATAAGAAAAAACTAAGAGTAGCCTCTATGGATGAATAAATCGATTGACTGCGCTTTCAGAGATTCGTGAATTGTAAACAATGTGAGCAGGCGTTTCGTTCCTGTTGCTGCGACAAAAATTATACCTGAGTAGCTTTCTGCACGGCGTGTCTCTGCAAATTATCCTTCATAAGTTCATGCATGAAGTAACAAAAAATGCTAAAGTTTTCTCGACGCTCTCGATAGAGCCCTATTTACTCTGAGCAATTGTCTCTACAGTGACGGAATGCTCTATTTTGGTCAGTCACGTGAGGCGCTTCAACTACACAGGTGCTATCTCTCATATGGACAACATTAGTCTGCCTGCATGCAACAGATACTTCGCAGAGTATTATATTTTCTTTATTCCCTTCGTGTGCAAATTTCTGGATCATCGTCCACACGTTCGCCGAAATTCGTCGAACACCAAATTGTTCGCCATCTTGGGATTCGATGCCTAAATAATTTTATTGCCATTCTTAGTAACGCAAAAGTACTGGGCAAAGAATAACTTTGAACTCATCTATAACATTAATACGTGCTTTACAATTCAGCCACAACATGTCAGTAAATCTCTAAGGCTCCAATTAAAAACTGCCACATTTATTTGTTGAATGAATATACACGGCGAAAGTCCTGCCGGCTCCGGTTCACCTAGTTAATATGCTATCTTTGTTGTCCAAATCTGATCGCAGGATCATAGCATCATAACCAGCAGCAGCTTTCCATATTTACGTTTACTATAGGACGAGTGCATCTCAAATACATATTTAATGACTCAGATCTTGTGGCACATTAGAGGACAAATCAGCCTGCAAATTTTTGAATTTTATCAAGACATCTGACTCTTTGCCCTCCGTGACTTCACTTCCCCTCTCTGGGCAGCCATTCTCTCGCTCTAACAACCCGACCATTACCTGCCCTGCGGCTTACATAGCCTCCCCAATTGCATTTCTTCCTCCTAATCTCAACTAAAATATAAGCTACCCTCGCTTGGTCTCTAATACAGAAGGCATGTATTTCGGATTCTTCCCGTTAAGCCTAAAATTTTCTCTTCCATCCTTCGCCGTGTTGGCCTTACATTCTCAAGCTTCTCACTTAAACCTTCAAGTTTCTTCCCCATGCCTTAGTACGGGTAGAATGCAACGATTGTACATGTTTCAATGATTGCCCTGAGCTGTCGGCCACGAATCGGTAATGCCTGCATTATAATGACCCCAATCCAATATATGAGCAAACTTGTTTGGCTACAATGCCTCAATTTGGTCTCTCTAATCTGAACTCAATAGGATAGCCACGTAAATGGCATCCGGAACATCTAGCCCACAGGAAGTATACAACCCGGGCCTAAAGCATGTTAAGCGAGTTCTCGGCTCCACACCTACAGTTGAGAAGGGGCGCGCAATACGTGAGACCGTATGGAGGCAGAACGCCGCGATTGTTGTTCTTTCACATTGCGGAGGCGTATGCACGGCTAGCTCGTGCGGAGTTAAGACGTGTCGAAATACGCGCGCACTGCATTTTCTGCTGCAAGTTAGGTCAACTAATATATGTGCTGTGCAAATGTGCATAGGCGACCGTTTTATAGGGGCTGTGGAGGATTTTACTTCTGTAGATTTATCTCTCACGATGAGAGTCCCCTGTGAAGCTTGTCTCTCCAGTGGTTGATTGGCAATCATGAATTCTGGTTCTTTGGCTTGACAAAGAAACCGAATCATATACTTTATTTTAAAAGTAGGCGCTCTGCAAGCGTCTCCTTTAATGCAACACAAATTGATATTGTTCCCCGTTAGTTCATTTGTATTTCCGGCGAGATTATCCAGAACCCGGCAAGTTCATGAAGGTTAACAGTGGCATGCATCTCAAAGTACCAGAAAGCCAAACAGTAACCCATATGGGCTTTCCAAAAAAGAGATAGAAAGACATCTCAACATCGAAGAGAAATTCTTCCTTGCCTAAGCACAGAACACAACAGTGTCGTATTATCGCTGCAGTCAATCAACTAGGTAGACTGATTGCCTGGTGGAAGCTGCTTGCGTGCTTGATCCCGAGGCATTTTCTACGACTACAAAGGACTCTGAGGAACCTGTAGACGTGTACTCGTTGCTGCTTTCATATGAAAGCTCACTTTCTCCTTCATGAGCGTTATAAAGAAATGTCATTATAAAGCGTTATAAAGCGTTATGAACGTTATAAAGAAATGTCATTGTAGGCTGCACAAGATTGCCCGGGCATAATGCACATATTATTGCTGAAAGATAAATCTTTGGGCTCGCAGAGAAGTATGATATATCCCTCGAAGTGAAGGCACTCTATCTACTCGAAGGCACACTTCATTTAGTCGCAAACTGATGGAAGAGCGGGGAAAAAAAGGCGATTTTTCTCCTTCGGGACATTATTTCTATTCTTCGACGCTAGGCACCCAGAAATATCCTTTTCCTCGCCGTTTATAACGTCTCTATGGATCCTCCTTGTGCCGTCACTGCAAACGAAAGCCAAAAGATCGATGCGCCCTATTGTCGCACATACATGAAATACAGCAATACAAAATAATTGAGACTACAAGAATCGCACGCTCCGTTACTTTTTTAGGCGTATAGCGCACTTGAAAATAATCACAACAGCTTTCTTTCAAGATGAGGTGTCTTGCTTACACTTTATTGACATTTGTTGCTGAAAGAATAACGAATAGTGCACGCCGTTTGTGTATTTGGTGAAATGTAATTGTCTATATGTACATAATTACCGAATAAAATTAGCCAACGCAATTCATGGAAGTGCTGTCAATCTTCTTTTGGTGTTTGTGTGTGTGTGTGTGCGTGTGTGTGCGCGCGTGTGTCTGACTGTACTACAGCCATAAAAAAGTTCTTACGCGCAGCATTTGCTATAAAAAAATTTGGAGGACGCTTAAGCTTCGCCTTTAAGAGTGGAAAGCGATAGCCTTAAAAAATCTCTGACTGCTTCTCGCGCTTATTCCGGGCAACTGCAGCTCATGCAACCATAATGTTTACTGCAAAACGTTGGCGGCTAAATATTTGCACGAAAGGGAGCTTTCTGGTAGAAACGCGACCTCTTGCATCGGCCGATCTCCTGTCATTGTTTCGCACTTTTGATATTTTAGTCCGAAAATATGCAACGCAAAAGGCACGTGCTGTCGGTGTTTTGTTTCATGAAATTTGTTTGTGGGCTGAGATTCTCAAAAGTGAAAAAAAAAGACATTTTAAAAAAGGCAAGACAAAGTATGATCAACTTTTGTCATAGAACAATGTTCGTGCCGTATAGAATAGGCGTGGCTCGGAATAACTTTTCGCAAAAGGACGTTTGACGCAGGACGCCGATGCCGAATTTTTTGCGGCATGGGTACCCTTAACGCTGTGGCTTTGATGGAGTGTTTTTTTTTATTAACCCGCCCTTTTAAGAAGCGCTTGTATGATGCAATTTGCACTGCAAGAACACTAAATAAACAAAACTGAAGACAACCTCAAAAGACATACTTTTTATGGCGTTAAATTTTTGTCACAATTAGAGTATTATGGCTTTGTGGTTCCTAAATACCGTGAAAAGTAGGTTATCCGGACTGGTGCCAATAAATATTTAAGATACACCTAAACAAAATGCAGCGCGCGCTTTAGTTCCTTCGCAGCCGGTTATTTGAGCTAGTGTAAAGTGGACATTAAACATGACTCAAGTTCCGTCACGTTAGCATTTTGTATTGCCACGATGATTTCTTTGAAGATTAGGACACAATATATGCCACATGGAAACGATAAGCAAAAAAAAAAAAACGAACTTCAGAAATGGCCACAATATACAATATCCGGCTGCGCAGTTTAATGAAAGTTAAAATCTACATATTCATGCCAAATGCATCGGACAGCTGCAAAATTTCTTGTGCTCCTCGCTTTTCCTTTCTTTTCGACGAAGCAGAAAACATAAACAAGACCAAAAGCGGCAGCCTCCGCGTATATGCAAGGGCACAAGTATTCAAGATCATTACACCGCTCACCACGTCTCCAGTAATGATTGTAGGATGTGTCTTCGCAGAAGACGTATGCAACAGCTGGCAAATGCTAGCAGAGTTCTCCTCCCTCGTGAGCTCTACGTTTCCTGCATCATTTTTCTATGGAAGAGCCGTCTTTTCCATAGGGCTTATGACACGACTGGAAGGACCACGATGCTTTACTTGGATCGATCGTGTCTGCAGTATTCTTCTTTATCGAGCACTTCTCCGCTCCACCTTCCCTGATTGTAACTGTGTATTATACAACAGTATTTAGTTTAGACTAGGAATAGAAGCTATTTGTTTGCTTGAAGAAAGTGCCGCCAGAGTAAACAAGGCCGGTTGTCATTACATCTGACACAAGGATACTGTACATAAAAGTGCAGAATTTAGGCTGTACGTCTCTACAGAACACACGACCTAAATGTTCATTAAGGCGGGGCCTTTTTGGCATCACCAAAATCGCCTAACTCACGAAAACAGGCGGACCGGAACACAACGCCCGGTGCTCCATAGGCAAAGGCACCCGCCTTGCACGAAAGAATAACAACACAAACCAACATAAAGACAATGAAATCAAATAAACAAGCGCTCCTGTAGCGCATGCGCGTCTCGCATACTTTGTCTTTGTCGTGGTTTCCGTTATTAGTATTTTTTAATCTACCCACCATACCAGTTCACTCCCGTCAGCTCCGGTATAATTTCTACCACGTGAGTTTTTTTCAATGCACCCAAATAGCCTGGTAGAAAAGCACGATTGCATTCCGGTCCTACTTAAATGCGACAGCCAGAGTCGGAAATCCAACCCGCGACCTCGTCCTCAGAAGCAAAATGTCGAAAAGACCTGCACGTCGCAATAGCTCAGGGGCACTAGGTCAATGCACTTCATAGCACTAGCTCGCCGTTGTGGTCCCAGCCACGACGGCTTTAGTACAACGGCCGTGGAATGCGGAGAACGCTCCAGTACACTGTGCATTGGGTGCCCGTTAAATAACACCAGGTAGTCAAATTCAATTCCTAGTACCGAACTACGGCGTGTGTCATGCATAACACGGAGTTGTATTGCAGATAAAATCCCAGGACTTAGCAGTTGTACTTAGAGTAGTATTGGAGTATTTGGACGCCGACTAGCACGGCAACCTTACCGCGTCACAAAAACCACGCCGTATCACGACGCGAAGTGTGGACTGCTTAGCGCTGCATGGAGAGAAAAAGAAATGTGACACTAACCATCACAGCTGATTATTTAATTTCGCCAAGACCTTTCTGACCCCGCTGTATTATTCCGCGACATTGTGGATCACTGAAATCAATCGGCTATGAATGAGCGGTGGTTAAAACTTTATTGGGGTTTACACATAGAGATATGACTATGGTTGAGTGGTGCGCAATGCATTTGGACGAATAAAGCCAAATGTATCTAGCGGGTTAGCCAGAGATTTAGTTTTGTCACATAGAAGGTTCTCTTAGGTTGTGCTTTAGATATTATCAAAACGACACACTTGCACTGTGCGTGTTTTGTCAGAAAGCTGTAATATTGTTCAACTAAGCATGTTATGAGATCCCCCCCCCCCGCCCTTTCTTTTAATAAAACAGCCGCGACGCTTGTTTTATGAACTTCCCACAACTGCTTCCTTAACGCCAGATACTTTATTAAAGTGAGAGCTCTCCTTAGCCCTTTCGTCCGTTTTCGTGTGGGTCGGTTGTGGTTGGACTTTCGCGGCTAATACAATAACGCCGATGCAAAGGACGTCTACTCTGTCGCAATCAATACTGCGACCGAAATTAGTTTCGCTCATCGCTTTACTGTTCACAACGAACATATGTGTGCAACTTCACCAGCCACCCAATTGTAGGCCGATAGCTGCCGTATGCGACAGCCAATTGACCTTAGTTTCTTAATAAGATACAGCTGCCATCAGAGCTAGTCATGTCGCTTAGAGCAGAATATGTAAATTGTCGAGTGAATACTTGGATGTGTCACATTGGGCAGGGTGGTTTGGCACCTGATGTTTTGTCAGAGGTAGTCACCTCTGATGAAAGGTAGCCGCATCGTATCTTTTGAATTTATTCTTACTATATCAAACCTATGGTCACAATCGTGATAAAGCCACAAATGTGATAAACTGTCCAACGATTTCTCGCTGTAATGGTATGGAAATCAATAAATATGCTATTTTAGCGAAATCACAGAAGAAAAGCCCACCAAAAACAGAACAGAAGAGAAAAGATATCTACCAAAAATTGCGATGCTATTTCAGTGTTTCCCCCACAGCACAAAAAATTACAGTGTACGAAGAAAAAAAATGAAATATTACCTCCGCGGCTACGTCACCCGGCAACTTGGATATTACTATTTTCAGTATCGTTTTGTATAGCACCGCCTAGATGTGCATTAAGTAGAACAACAAACTCTTGTCTTTCATTTTTTTTCTTAAATGAGAGTGACACAATGTTTTAAAGTGGCAAAGTGTCTAAGTGCAAATTTGATTAGAAAATCGCCATTTTAATGGCAGTACGCCTTCCTTATGCATTTCCGAAATTCTGTTTCTGTTTGTGAATTCGTTCTTTCACTCAAATTTCGAAAGAACAATACAGAATTTGAAAATATTTCTGTTTTAAATATTGCCAACCATTAAAAATGCCACATTTTCAAGCCTAAACTCAGTGTTCTATCTCCTGGACCATTGTAGGAATTTCCCTGTTTTCAAAATACCTACGCGTCTGTATGCGTGCACAGTACAAGTAGTTGGACAAAACCTACTCCTTCAGTGGCGACTCCTATACTTTGGGCGATATTGTTTTCGATCAGCGCGTCTTGCGGAGCGAGAAATTGGAACTTGGCCAGGCGTGAAGGCTTCTTGCTGTTGCCATCTTTCATGTCATGCGCACGGCAAAACAGAACACATCAGGAGAGACCACGAAACTCGTACTAAAAAAAAGCTGACACACTCGGGTCGTCTTGTGATATATTCAGAGTGAGAGCACCGAAATGAATCAAAGGGTAAAAATTGCCGCAATTGTTAGCCCACCTGTCCTCCTACTGCATACGTCGAAGCCCTTGAGCGTTTTGACGTTTCGGTTGCTTCGACTGAAATCCATATTGAAAGCGATCGTTCACTGAAAAAGATTAACAAGAACAGCAGAAGGAAACTACAGTTACTCGTGTACTAATGTGGCACACATTCTTCGCGTCCAATTTAACGAGCAGCATTGCGCGCGGATGCGAAAAATATCTCAGTTTTTCTAGGTCTTCTAATTAGCCAGAAACTATCTCATATCAGTTTCTCATCAGCTTTTTGTCTGCTTTTCATTTTTATCTTCCCTGCCATTCCTCTAACTCTCTCCACGTAGACATGGACTTCTCGTTTACAATTTTTTCTCCGATCTTATACATACATGAAACGATCCATGTTATTCTGAATATTTCGAGATATCGGCCGTTAGCATAGAGTGTACCACTACATAATTTCAGACAGAAGCGATAAATTACCAGATGAGCATAGCAAAAATGAAAGCCACGTCAATAGATCTTGGTAGGCCCACTAAAAGCCAAGCTAGAAAAAAGCTGTTCATCATTTGCTAGGATGTGCATAAACGCGAAGCGCAAGTTAACGTGTTTTTGCTTTCTTGCAAACGTTAGACTCGGTTTTAACTTTTTTCGCTAGTTGTCTTGCCTACGATGTAAAGTAGGTGCACAGTGCAGCAGAGGTATTTTTTTTAATACGGCATGACTTCTTTGAAAATTCCAACTCTTCCTCTGACAAGCCTGTCAAAAATGTCGGCGAGGCTGTTATAAACTGCTAGCCGTGAACGGCAGCGAATAATACGCAGGCCTGTCGTATACAAACTGCATCATTGTTATGCAGCGAAAGATGACAGAAATGACGCAGTGCAAGAAAATTGCTCTTCTCGCTGAATAATTCGGTGAATATCGCATGCCTTTATTCTCTCGTTCTAGGAGCATGTGGCGGCGCACCCAAAATAGAACGTCAAGAATATGCGTTGACTATACGCAGGCGGGTGTCAGAAGGCCAGAAACATTACGTATGAAAGAAAAATATTGTTAAGCGAGGGAGCCCTGAATATTAGAAAAACGAAGGCAAGCACTGCACATTTAAACTTCAGCATCAGATACAGTACGCTGGGCACAAGACCGATATATCCTTCTGCATAAATTTCCATTACTGCCGCTTTGTTAGAAGCAAAAAAAAAAATCGGCTTATGTATGCAAAACGTTAATTAAGAAGTTATGAGGAAGTTCTGTTTATCCAAAACAGGTGGCTTACATTGGTAAGCCTGGTTGACTGTTATGCATTGCGAAAAAGAGGGAAGAGCAGCCAGTGAAAGTTAACAGCATTCCCAGACAAGCTCAAGCTTTTGACTTTCATCGTTTCCTCAAAAGTGGTCACACAGGTTCGCTAAAATTAGGTAATGCAGCACAGAAAATGGGCTTCTCTGTACTAATTTTGACAAGCTGCGATTTCATTGACGTGGACATGAATCTGAGCCCATGAACACTCTTTTCATTTCGACCTTATTGAAATGTGGTCGCTGCGGCTCTCATTGAAACTCTTAGTTCGAGCAAATGATTGAAACGCCATAGCCGCTAAGCTAATGCGGTAGGACATTCATACACCGACATGCATGACATGACTCAAGAGAAACTTCTGATTTGGTATGTCCAGAAATCTTACTCTGTTCAATTGCTCTTAATTTTTATTCCTTATAATAGATACTACACGTGTGATACTCCCTTACCAGCATTCGCAAGAAATTACTAGCTCACCGCCTTGTATGATTTAAGTGACCCCTGCAATTGCTTCGAAAAATTTTAATTCAACGCTTCCACGTTCAGACACTTTCTCGTCGCTCATCTAACACTCGCTACATTATATGAAGGCCATTCGTCGCCAGTATAGTTGCTGGTCGACCGATTTCTTATACAGGCTCAAGCGCTCGGCTCTAGAGAGTGAATAACCATTGCTTGTGCAGCAGACTCTGCGCTCAGTTTAAGCTTGTCTACGGTAAACCTTCGTGCAAGTCGTGACGTCGGGAAAAAAATGCACGCGGGGAATCGATATGAGCACGTTTGGTACATGTTGCGAACAATAAGTCGGTAAACTAAAGTACCTGCCAAGATCTAAGCGTGCCAGTCATTTTATGGGACGGTTAATTCAAAGTTAATACTACGAACAACAGAGAAGAGTCACACAAGGTTCCTGCGTGGCACCAAACACCCAGGAATCGCTACACAAACTTCATGAACTCCGGCAAGTGCACACCGTAGAGACGACATTCCGTGAAGCCTCGCTTCTATCCTCTTGGCGAGTTCGTTTGCGTGTCAGAAGAACGTTCTTGACAAGCAAGTTGATAGGTTGGTTTCGGCGAGGTTCCCAAGCACGGTTATCACAGCAGTGGCTGAAGCGATCTTGCAAAAAATCAAAGTTTCCATGGTCAAGAAACCGTGCGCACAAGAAAAACAAGCTGCGAAGCCGGGAGTTGTTCAGTATGTACATAAGATAGCCCACGATACGAAAAAGGTGGCAAACGGAAACGGCGTCCCAGTCGTGTTTTCGGCTCCTCGAAAACAAGCACAGCTCTGCGCCCGCACCACGACAGAGGGTACGAGGAGCAGCTGCACCAAAAAACATGGAAAGCAGTTTTGTAAAGCGCTGCACCGGTGTGGTATATGAAAAACCTTTGATCTGCGAGAAAACCTATGTGGGCCAAACGGTTAGATGAGTGAATGACCGTGCAGCTGAACATGTGCGGTCGCTGCAAGGAGGTGCGCATCTTTCGCAACATTGTGCAACTTGCACTGCGTGTGACCCAGCGGCAAAACATTCGCCACGGAATCAATGCCTGTACTGCAAGAAGTGTGAACCACGCTTCCGAGAGATAAAGATTCTTGGAAGAAGCAGGGAAACAAAGGCACGTGAGGTTTTGGAAGCATTCCATATAAAGAAGAGAGGAAAAAACTGTGTTAGTGATACTTCCGGGACCCTCTTCAAAAGCGAAATGTCCTTTCTAAAGCGGTTTGGCAGATGATGTATTGTGATCATTGTCCGCATGTCTGTGATTTTTCGTATATTTGCTGGTTTTTTCGGTGAATAAAGATAGATGAAGTTGGCGCTTGTCTTGTGTTGTTCTCCCTCTCGTGATCACTTAGTTGGCGCTGTTTCTTCCTAATTCAAGAACATTCCCCTTATTATAATTGGAACATACAGCCATCGAACGCGGCATAATGCAATCGCTATAATCTTGAACGCAAGCTTTGTAGTTGCACGTGAGTCAGAAAAAGAACAGCTTTCACAAGGACCCCAGTGGTTTGATGCCTCTGCATGTGACTTGGAGAGCGCACATGATTAATGTGAAGGGGTTTGCATGCGTTTCGAACGTCGTGACTTGCATGGTAATGCGTGTCCGTGTTTTTTTTTTTACTTTTCATGTTGTTGTTTCTCAAAGGCTGATCAACAATATGTCAGTGGATTGCAGTATTTAGCAGCCTATTCTTCTTTTAGTGAAAAACGAAACTGTATAAAAGAAAGCACAATACTTACAACAACAATTCTGGCAATAAAGACGCGTGCTCTTGCAGCACGCGCAAAGATATTGTGTAATTTCCTCAGCACCTTGCGTTATCCACGCTCTGCTTCTAAGTTCCAGAAATAGGGTTGCATTGATCCGAAAAGGACCACTTTTGCTCATGAGGCAAGCGAGCAACCGCTGAGCTTGTGGTGGTCCGGTCGGTGTCCACCGTGCGAGATTAATGAGAGTTCCCTGCCGCGCAGCTAATAAAAAAAAAAACAAAGCCATGAAAAAAAGTAGACTGGCGGTCGGTCGGGTAGGGCGATCTTAGCAAGGTGCAGACTCCGTAGAATGAGCCACAAAGTCTTTGTCTACGTTCATTTACTTCTTCTTACCATCTGCTGCGAGCACCAGCAATGGCTGTTTCAGGTGGGGCATTAGCTAGCGTGCTGGTTTTCCTTGATCGCTTGGGCCTTGCGTGCTTGTTTCTTCTCGGGGGGAGGGGGGTTCGACTACTGGCCAAAATGAACTTCGGCTGGGAGATAACGGGAAAGGCCATAGTTCTCGTCGGGACACTTGTTTTCACTTTCCCTAGCACCGGTGGTGTACCTGGTTTCCCTGTACTTTTGCAGCAATGGTTAATACACACCATACTCGTTTTGGTCCCCCCTTAGCCGAATACGAAATGAGCGGCGAGAAAGTTCGAGTAGTCATTTCGTTTGATTTAACGTTGTCAGATTGGCACGCACTTCTCAGATGCTCATATCCGACAAGGTCTTAGAAATATATTTGAATTGTTTTTGTAAAAGTGGTTTGACTTAAATAATACGAAATGGCGTAGCGCATTCATATTGTTCAAAAAATATGAAAAGTAAGTTACCAAGCACTCAAAAGTATAATAAAAAGTTATATACATATAAAGTCATTACCCATTGTTGTTCAAGATATTCAGAAAAAGATTATGAATAATTTCATAATTAGCGCCATCGTATTCAAGTACGCAAATATTATGATAACTATTTCGAAATAAGAAACAAGGTTATAGCCTCCAGACGTGGCTGAAAGATTTGTTATCATTCTGATAATTTCGAACGAAATAATACAACAAATTGTGACGGGTGATAAAAAGATGGGGGATTTTTCCAACGCGTTTTGTGCATAAGATAATGAGGGGAAGAGTTCTTTATCCCAGTGAAGTTTTCAGATGGTGCTAAAAGAGATTCTCGTATCTGACTTCTTTTCAGCGAAAACGTTATAGATAATTCAAACTTCATTTGACTGATGGTTTGAAGTCGGGGCCAGCAAAGCCGCAGCCGTTTGGCGCATTGCACATAGGAGTGAAAATGTTGTAATCATTCATTCGTGTTTATATAATGAGCAAAACTTTTGCCGGTTTCAGTTGCTGCTATTTGCGTTTACCTACCGTTTAGTAGCACAAGAATATTTACCATTCTAATAATTTTTCGACTGTCTCGGAAAGCTGCCCGTATTGGGGTCATAAAACATATGTGAAAACAATAGAAGTGACACTTTGTCCCCAAAAAGCACAAGTATTATATCTTTTTTCATTCGTTCGAAGAAATATTAAATGTTCTATGGAGCCTATAGTGCATTTGCGCCTCTGAACATGTATCACCTGAAGAGGCGACCACTACTAACGCGACAAGCGCAAGGTTCAGGTAGATAATTACAAATATTCACTAATTACCGTGGTCAATGTTCCCAATGAGACGCATGCTGAATTTCAAAAAATGAAGCAGAGCCGAATAAAAAACATGTTTACGTGTCATGGACGCAGACTGCAACGCATGGCGCTCACCATTAGCCTTGCGCAATCGGTAAAGATGTCTTCGGGCTCCGCCCACTTTGTCTGCCTATCATGCGGCGTCACAAAAACCGCAAAATATTACCAACTCAATGGGATGTGTATGCATAATAATGTATTATTATGCCGAAGAAAGCTGAATTTTTTCGGAACAACCAGAGACTGCCTCGCCCCCCCCCCCCCCCCCCCCCCCCCCCACAAAAAATAAAGAATAAGGAATGGACTATGTCTGCCCTTTGATTGCTGTGGCACTGGCTACTTGGAGCTGCACATGAGAGTGGATTTGTTTCTCTCTACGGATGTTTGGTGTGACAATATAAGGTTGTCGGGCCATTTCGGCACGTTTACGACATTGCTGTGCCAACAGTTTACGGCGCGGATCTGTTTCAGCGGCATTTTTAAGCTTCTGTTCCACTCCGTCGCAATTTTTAATCAGTCACCACAAGCTGAGCGAGGGGAAGTGGGCCAATCGCAGACGCCGGCGTCACCTTCCTCATCAGGCAATCTACACTTACTGCGGTAGCTCAGCCTGACCAAAACCCTCTCCACTTCGGCATGCTCCTCGTCTGTAATCTGCCAACCAGATAAGAAAAGAACCTGTCAAGGAAAGCTGTGCTATACGTTTTGGAAAGCAAACAAAGTGACATCCTGTAAATGAGGAGGGAGTCTGATTGGGTTGCTGAAACACCTCTGCGGATCACCGCCCGATCCTTGCGTCAGCTGCTGCGTAAGTTTGACGTCAGGATAGTGGAACAGAAATGCATTAGAATAGTTCTCCGTTATAGGGCCCAATGTTCTGCGTAACTGTCGTCCCTGATGATCATACCTCTGCACACGACAGTACAGCTACCTTTTCTTCTAGCCTCTTTACCTATTCGCGAAATTTCTTTCTTTGTTTAGCTGTCTCCAGCAACCGACTGTCATACTACATAGGGCAACACTGCAGAGAGTACGCATATCAATTTCTTGAAGCAGAGCATTATTGTTTTAGGCTTCTGATCATTTATTGCTTTGTGTTCACCTACTATTTTCCTCTGCTCTTGGTCGATATCTCATATAACTATCGGTTTTTCTTATTTTCTGCCTCGCATTGACAATGTGAGAAGAAACGGACTACATTGAATTGTCAGAAGCAAAAGAATTCATGAAGTAATGAATATTCGAGGGGTAGCATGCCAGCTCTATCCTGAGAAAAGTGTATCTCTAGGAGGACGTCTTGTAATCTTGAAGGTGCTGGCAGTAAAAATGTACAAAAGAAAACTATAGACAGATCCACTACATTTGTTTTCATTTCTGAGCCCAACCCAGTCGGCCGTTTTACTACCAAGACAATAGCAAGATAAAGCACTGGCAAGGAAGACTGCAAGAATCTAGATGCGCCACCAGCAAAAAAGAGAAGTCGTAACGTGTCATGTTTGTGCCCCAAAGGAGCAAGAGCGGTAGAGCTCCGCGGGTTTTCCCACCTCTTTTACCGTGCTTTTTGTTTTTCGTGTAATTTCTGTGCTGCAGGCGCCGCATCCGTATGTCCTGAAAAAGAAGTGCCATAGTGGGGAAGTGGGAAGATCGACTCTATATAGGCAGCCGAATAGATGGCAAAGTGCACTTCCCTATCTTTCTTTCGTTATTTATTCAGTAGTGCCAATACCATGTTGGTCATGGCTGCGTCATTTCCTCCTTTAGTGCAGTAGTGCGCAACAATTGGCTTTTCTTTATTTATTTGCAATCATGATCCTATGCTCGCCTGTTTGCTGCTGCGAATTTTGCAGTTGTTCATGAGCTGCACGAGGGTGGTGTTATGAAAATACCATCATCTACAGCCTCGCCCCATGCAAACATTCAACTCCGTAAAAAGTATGTGAGACTAAGTCCACTATCAAAGAACTACGCGACTGTCGTTTTCTGAATGGATTAATCAATCACGAAATACGTCAACCAATTCCATGTGTTCGGAGATCGCCAAAAAAACGCGCTATCTAGTTGAGACTCGACGTTTTTGCTGAGCGCTACAACAAAAACAAAATCACCGCAACCAGCGATGTTATGAAACCTGGTTTCCTATTTTGAACAGATAGTTAAGAAGTATTTACAGCAAACAGAGACACACCAAATGAATAACAAAATAGGCTACAGGGTGAACTATTTAACGCTCGCACCACTCTAGTGGCTTTGTACTCAGTCCTACAAACGCTTATGCTACCTGGGAGTCCATACATATCGCATATATGGGAACAAAATTTGTCCGCCCGAAAACCCGGACATCAAAAAACACCTTAAAGCATATAACTGCAGTGAAGATCTGCTGCAAAATTGTGTGACGCTCACTGTACCTCCTGCACACAGCGAAAACAGAAAGAAAGCTTTCTGGTTCTTCATACACGCTACAAAGAAAGCGGTTCTTGCCTTTATGTGCAGTAAGTGTTATATGGGGAAAGAAACGCGGTGGACAAGCACTGGGTAGATGATCAAGCTTTCTAGAGGCTTCACCCAGGGAGGAAAGAAGCTAACCTTAAAATCAAGCGTTTCGTAAAACGAGAAATATAAAAGTAACTGTAAAAATAAAAACAAAGATCTACAAGCAACCTGTATCGGCAGATTTTGCTGTCGCCAACGTTCTTGCGCTTCCTTATTTATTAATTTTCTATGTTTCAGAGAAGACATGAGAGAGGCTCTGAGGCCGCTATAAAAAAAAACGGTAATATGCAACCTATCTAGTCCTTAAGAACTGCGATGTTCGACTAAATAAACCAAGCCAATGTGGTAGTGTAGTTTGGTCCTTCCTGCTTCTACGCAGAAGTATCAACATGAGTGTGAGCTTAAAGGATAATCTAGAAAACTTCATTATGGTTTCTTATGGTTTTTTTCTGCACGTCCTCAAGTATTCAAAGGTATAGGAAGGAAAAAGGAAAAACTGTAGAAGAAAAAGCAGGGAGGTTAACCAGTTAAGCTCAACCAGTTTGTTACCCTACACATGGGAACGGTATGGGGGGAATGAAAGAGAGGGAGGAAAGAGAGAGCACATAGCACAGCACACACATATTCAGTTACAGTCCGTCACTCGAAGGTATAGAAAGAGCAACATTACTACAAGGAAAAACGATTCAATGAATTTGGTCTCGCAAGATTCCTTTATTAATGAGGAACAAACGGCTGAAATCATGCAATAAATTCGGAGTAAAGTTAGCCCTTATTCCGATTCTGTTGTGTCTGGCGTCATTGATAAAGCAACAACGAAGACAGTTGTTTTTTCTTTTTGTGAAACGACACATAAGCTTGGTATAGAACAAACTTTGCAGAAAATATGGATTTTCGAGAATGGAGAAATAAACGCCTTTTTTATATATTGTGGTGTTGTTGACATGAACGGGAGGTGCGCTCGTTTTCACCGGCGTCCCCTTCTGGTGCACGGATAAATGCTATAGAAACTCCTTTAGAAAGTCTGGTTTAAAGACGAGAAAACTCTTATTCGACAAGTAAGTGCCATATTTTCCTGTTCACAGAAAAAATATTGCATCTTCATTGCGCTAAGAAATGAATATGCTTTACATGACGAGAACGCGTACACTCCGACCAATTTATGTAGTAGTGTAGCAGTTGCTTCATCAATTGCTCTTTTTTAGAGTGCAACTCTTATGCGTCTGTTCCTGCGCCAAGGGTCGGCGCGCCTTGTCCTCCCTAGGGGTAACCAGCCAAGAGTGAGAGAGAGAACGCAGAGCGCCGCGGGTAACGAAGGACAGCGATAGCAAAGAAAGCGAGATGAGGAAATTGGAAGAGGAGGGCAGAGTGAAAGTATGAGGCTGAAGGCGGAGGAGAAGAGCATAGCCTAAGGGTGAGGAGGAAAGCAGAGGGCCGCACGAGAGAATAAATAATTTGTAATCTGATTGTATGTGCGAAGCGATTTGTGTATTACTTTTTGGAAGCCATGCAGGCCCCAGTCATGACACTGAGACCCTCGACCAGCCACGTATAAACGACACGCGCTTGACCCGCAGATCAGATTCCCGACTATCGCCGACTCTGCTCAAGGCTATCGTTATATTTGAATGTTAGTTGCTTCGCTGCGCAAAAGTTCGCCCAATAAAGGGTTAAATTTGTAACTCATGGTTTCGGCACTGTGTCGTTCTTGACTGCCACTGCCACGCGAGAATATAATCAGAAGACAACACAGTGTCAGCCAGTTCCTTCTGAACGATGAAGCACGCGACCGCTGGAAGAGTTTAGTTTGCAGCAGCTGCTAAACGAGCTGCCCGAGCAGAGGTTCAGCGCCACCGACTTAGGTCAGAATCCATGAGGTGCGTGCCGCCGAAGTGAAAGCAAATATAGGTACTGACTTCGGTAGTGAGGAAAAGCGGGGAGGGGAGGCACATCGACCATACAGACGCTCTTTTTCCAGCCAGTTTCGGTTTCAAGGAGCCTGCCAACGGGAACAAATTGTTCGTGTAGCTCCCACATGGAATCCGCTATTCAAAATTAAATCGTAGGGATAGGTAGTGCCGAGGACGGGCCCCGAGGTACTTATTTTCTGTAGCCACTTTCTGTTAATAATCAGAAAGTTAAAAACCGTACCTTCGCTAATTACGGACGTAACTGCGGAATTTGCTCTGTATCTAGAAGCTGCCTATACATAGACTCTAATGGTAAACATAACCTCAACATGATTTATATTTTTCTCATTTTAAAAGTTTGGTGCGGCTAAAAGAAAACCCTGTATGTGTAGTCATCGAATAGTTGCCGGGCGCTGGCGTCAGCCAGAGGACCTACTGGACCTCTCCAATACTTGCCGACATTCTCACCACATTTCGCACCATCGGGTTTCACCTGAACTCTTTCAACCGAAAAGTCATTTGTCTCGAAATTTGGCCACTTTGCCTACGTATGTTATGATTTTTTATCTTTAGGTTCTCATCATATTTACGTTAGTGCGGTCCTAAGATTTCCATCGCTTTCACCTTTCCCTAGGTGACCCCATTTTTGACGGTCTTTGCTCATATTTTGGGGCACGTTTGATGAACGTTAAAAACATAGTACGGATCCCTGACCATGCTGCTCAGAAAAGCATTTTATTTTCCTAAGGCCATCTGCAAGCTTCTGCCTTGTTGCCGTTCATCTACCTCCTGAGTTCACGAGCAATTGTATCCCATTTTGACTAAATTCAAGCGGAAGTTGGCAATACCGCAACGGCCATTGAATTGAAGCTGTCTATATCAATTTTCCCATGGACACGACATCCGCTTTTTTCAACTTCGAATATAACTATTCCACTAATGAGCGCGGTACTTAAGCATATAACTTCACAGTCAAGAAAATATGCGGATCTCACGCACTGTGGGAATCGATATAACCGAAGCTCTCTTTGATGATTGCTTTGATTGAAGATATTTAGCGGTGACGGTGACAGCGAATGTTTGTTTTGTTCAGCGTTTGGTTAAATACGTGAGTAGTGAGTTGATGGTATTGTTAGCTTACGTGTACCATTGCTCTTTCTCAGTGTAGTTTACAGGACATACAGGGAGACATGTTAGCGTGAGGTGTTTTTGTGCGCCATTGCTTATAACCTATGGGAAGGTTGAGCATTCTCATTGCCTCACATGGTACATCGCATCGCGGCAGAAGTGTTAGAAGAACTACGGGGCTTTATGTCCCAAAAGCACAATCGGATTATGAGGCACGCCGTAGCGGTGAACTCCGGAAATTTGGACCACCTGGGGTTGTTTAACGTGCACTTAAATCTAAGTGCACGGGTGTTTGCGCATTTCGCTCCCATAGAATCGCGGCCGCCATGGCTGATATTCGATCCCGCGACCTCGTGCTAATGAAGCTCTTTACGCAGCACTTTCGTCTCATGCACGGTTATCAACCTGAGTGAAGGGCAGGAGGGTAGCACGCCTTCTCGAAATGAAACATTCGGAATTACCCTTTGTTCGATGGTGGCACATATGTCAAGGGCACACGATACGAACCACCTGCAAGTCGGTATCAGCTTGCAAAGTGGAAACTCAGATGAAACGTTTTCGCACGGATGGGTTTTAATTATCATAAAGATATTTTTATGGAAATTTCCTTTCCTCCCATGACGTGAAGGCTGACTAGCTAGCATCTAAATTTTCTTCATTGCTAAGACCTTCGGATTGTATAAGGTTGCTGTATTTTACAACCTCCTAGATGAAATTATAAGTTATGAATAATGAATTTTTGCGTTAAGTGTCTAAATGACGATGCAAAAAAGTCCAACTATATTTCCCAGTATTCCCTCATTGAAAATGTAGCACGTCTATACTGTCACGTTGTCGTGATTTGAAGAAACAGGCAGCTCCAAAAGAGTGCCACGAATCTAACCCATTATAAGGCGAGCTTGCGCTGGAAAAAAATAACACTCAAAGGATAACGATGACTGCGCGCAAAGTGGTGCTTCTTCTGAATCTGATCTACGCATCAAGGCATCGTATCTTCAGGCTGGAATGCTCGTATATTGCAGCACAATCTGGGACACTAAACTGTGACCGAGAATGTATGCCGGTATCCGCTTCGCGGCCCACAATCGGATTGCATAACCCATCTGTGACACCATTCTGGATATCAGAAATACATCGGGGCGCGTCTTCAATTATTCGGTAACTTTGGTACAGTGGTTGGACGCACACGAAAGCTCTACCAAAACAGCTAAAAACATCGTACAGTTTATTTAAATGTTAGCTGAAACATAGTGCTCATGGTAAAAAGCCCCCCCCCCCCCCCTCCCCGACAGCACAGCGGCGCCGACATTCCACAAATTCAAGAGCAAAGACCTTTCCAATTACAGGTATTTATCAAACCGGCATTTAGTGTGTCCATGCAGCCCAGGGGCCTTTTCCACCACGGGCACTGTGTGGTAGCTCATATTTCATGTGACTGTTCGTATGTCAGCATTATTGTCTCAAAATCACACTATTTTACACTTTAGGTCTTCACATTAGACACCCAAAATATATTCAGCAAAACCCTCATCCTAATCATTCAGTGCTTCTCGTTCTAACACACATGTCCGCGCTGCTCCATATGTTACAAAGCACACACGGACATGCACACAGGGACAAAAATATACGCGTGCACATACACGTAATTGCACTAACGCACAAACACGCGTATGCTCGCACGCGCATACACGCACTCATGATCACGCAGATTCAAATAAGGAGACACAAACATGCGTGCATGCGCAAAGCGTGCACGCGCATATACTGTGCCTCTCCTTCCCTGCTACCTTACAAAAGAACATGCGCGTGCAAGCAGACTGTAAGACACTTGCCCTGTAATTACATTTTTAACTCCAGCTGTAATAAATCGCTTTAGGGTTTAAACTTGCCCCTTTTCTTCAAGTCAATGTGCCTTATGCCGAGAGAGTGCAAAGCAATTTGCCCCTGTCCCATGACATACCCACCCATGCCTGGCTAAAACACAGTTCTATTGCACCACCAATGTTTCGACTAAGTGCCGTAAATGCATATGTTGTAAGCAACCTTCAGTTTGCCGATGGCTTTGTTCTATTCAGCGACACTGCGGACGAGTTACAGCAAATGATTGAGGACCTTAACAGGGAGAGTGTAAGAGTGGGGTTGTAGATTAATATGCAGAAAACGAAGATAGGGATAAATAACCGAGCAAGGGAACTAGAGTTCAAGATGGCAAGTTAGCCTCTAGAGTCTGTGAAGGAGTATGTTTACCTCGGTCAAGTAATCACAGGGAACACTCACCATGAGAAGGAAATTTACAGAAGAATAAAAATGGGCTCGATTGCATACGGCAGACATCGTGAGCTCCTGACTGGGAGCTTACCGTTATCGTTGAAAAGGAACGTATACAATCAGTGCATTTTACCGGTGCTGACATATGGGGCAGAGACTTGGAGACTGACAAAGAAGCTTTGGCACAAGTTAAGAACCGCGCAAAGAGCGATAAATCGAAGAATACTAGGCACAACTTTAAGAGACAGAAAAAGAGTGGTTTGGATCAGAGAGCAAATGGGTACAGACGATATTCTAATAGACATTAGGAGGAAAATGGCCCCGGGCAGGTGATTTAATGCGCAGATTAGATAACCGTTGGACCATTATAGTGACAGAATGGATACGAAGAGAAGGGAAGCGCAGTAGAGCACGGCAGAAGACTAGGTGGTGTGACGAAATTTGGAAATTTGCGGGTGCCAGTTGGAATTGGTTGGCGCAGGACAGGGGTAATTGGAGGACGCAGGGAGAGGCCTTCGTCCTGCAGTGGACATAAAATAGACTGCTGCTGCTGATGATGATGACGATTACTATTATTATTATTATTAATATGGTGGACTAACTCTCGCTGCAGTCAGTTAAACCTGTTGGTACTCCGTCAATATAATCAAATCAAAGTTTCTAAATTTTTTCCAGTATGTTACACATGTGCATTGTCTTGAAGTTCCACAGAATGCTGAAGGTGCAATCTCCAGAATTTCCGAGTGTGCCCGACTGAAAGGCACGATAGTTTTTTTTTATTAAGGTAACACGAAGACATGCGTATGCTAGTTGTTATGTTGTCCAAAGAATAAAATCTGATAATAAAAGTAATGACTTAATAAATGAGCAAAACATTGCTACCTTTTAGAAAGCAAACATATAAAAGACAATATTTGAAGAGCACCACTCAAAAATCAAAACCGAAACTAAATCTTGAGTTTTGTGTTGCTAATTTCTAGTGGGAGGATGTGGAACTAAGTCCTATGTGGCTTAATAATATCATGGAGCACGGTAGTGAAACGCCACCAGCATGACGCGAGACGATAGGCGCATGCTATTAAACCGCTCGGCCACGGCTTCTCACGTTGTCGTAATGATACGCTTGGGTTTATCAAGATGCCGCGAGAATTTGCACGACTGTGTTTCAAAAATTGCTTTTGGGCCCACTGTCATGCCATGTGTAGAGAGTCGAGACAAGCATTAATCGAAAGCTGTCTCCGGACTACATACGCTGTAGCAGCTACTGCAATAACAGCTGTAGTTTTATCACTGCTAACGTTTTTGTCTCGAAAATCGAGTACAAATTTTCGTCTTTTCCATAGCCTTCTATTGCTGAATCTTTCACCGCTATTGGAACAAAATTTTAGCAATCCACAGCATGGTGACTGCATTTTCGTCATGTGGATTGTCTTCTAGAACATGTCCGTCACTTTCCTTTTCCAATAATTGACCTGCACCTTTATTTATTCGCGAAAAAACCGCTCACTGCAATAAAAACGCGCTAGCTTCGTGCTGCGGCCGCTTGGGGTGCTAGTTGGTACATGTCTAGAAAAGCTTATTGCGTCAACGACCTCGTTACTGATTTTATATCAAACTGCTTAAAATGCTCTCTTTAAGCGCTGGCATATCGCCGCCTAGAAACGCCTTAATGCCTCAAGACATCGAGGCGAAAAAATTGGGTTGTCTCGATAAATCTCGCCGTTCAAATTCGGTTTAGCTGGGGAATGCGAAGATGAGGCGCTTGCTGAAATGCTGCAGGCTGAGCGTCAACGCGATTCTGCCAACCGGGAAGTCCTACTAAAACAGAATGGTCGTGGGCAGAGTGAACGGCTGGTCGCCATTCACTAGCCTTAACTTTTCACTGTGACGAACGACTACATCAGGAAGCCCTTCCTCAACGATGAGCTTGATCCGTCGTGTAGTGTCTGGTGCCGTCTGTATTATGCATAAGACATGTCCAAGATCCAAGAGAGTTCGTACGAGTTCTCGTGGAAGCGCTTCCTTCTAAGATGGTCACCTAGTTTGTGTTCTGCTCTACCTACAAAACAAGCCTCGCAAAATAAAAATCACACACTCAAAACGCCTGCTTCACAGACTTCATGAAAGAGGCGTTTAGCGTGAAACAATCTTTCGCCGACTGCTTACCCATGTTCAGAACGAGTGGCGTACTTGAGCACGTCTTTGCAGGAGGCTCGACGACTTCGGAGGCCTGAAGTACGGGTCTTATTTTTCTGTACATTGTCGCCTATGTTGCGCCAAATGCGACGCTGCCGAAGCGATGAAGACGGAAGTGGCATATCAATAAAGTCGCCATAATGCCGTCACCAATATACCTTTTGATCATTATATTTATAGTGGTTGACTACATCGCCTTGTCGGCAATAGTGTTATCTAAGACACTCCTCGTTATATGTGTCCTATCCATTCTTTTTGTCTTATGATGATGGTAAACTTGCAGATAAGGACGCACGTACTATACCCACGATGTGAGTACGCTTGCATCAAGTAAGCAATGGATGCACACAGCACACCTAGAATGATAAATCGGCGTGAGGAAGCTGGGATCGAAATTGAGCGCGGTTGTGTTGACCTTTCTTCTCTTCTTGTGCCTGTTTTCTACATCTAACTTTTCGGCAGAACTTGTTGCGAGCTTTTACCTGCCATTAGACTAAAAGAGAACCGTCTAAGGTGCTTCCGAAGTTTGATTGATTCACGCCTCCACATTAAGAGTGACAGCAAGAGCGTAGAAAAGAAAAGTGAACGTAGTTGACAGGGAGCTGCTAAAAATTGGTTGATGACACACGCAGTAGCCACACAGAATTACGCGATCCGTCAGCAAGCCTCAACTCACTATGTTTGTTGCTGCCGTGTGGTACCGTATATTTTACCATTTAGGTGCTCGCCATAATTAGCATTTCTGAATATTCTTTAGTAACAGCTACACGCGCAAAAAGGAAAGGGTTACGCAGATCCGCTGTTTACTGGCCCGGGCAAAGCAGGTACTCAATCAAAATTCCCGCTCTTCTTTCCTGCGGGAGGGAGATGTCGGCCAATGCTCTCGTGATATTTAAGCTGGAAAGCCCGTGAAACTAAAACACACAGCCGTAAATCTCAAGATGGCGTGAAAATGTTCCTGCTATGGAAGTGATCAGCTCAAAACAAAAGCCAGACTTCGTCGTTGATCTAGCGTGATCCATTGCTCAAGGGGAAAACCCTCTCCATTTGTGATAGCTTGCTCGCGTCAGATGACAGGTTGATAGAGGACCGTAGCGACGAGGCAGAGGGATATCTTTTATCCGTAAACGTTGAGTGCTTCTGTGCCAAGGCCACGGAATCTGCTTTTCATTTCAACACTTCGCGTAAGAATCAACCCCAGCTTTTGTGTAAGGGAAGCTATCATGTACGCATTATAGGACCGTGGTTAGTCTGGAACGCTGGCTTTGTTAAAAACGCCGTGTTCTTTGGGGTCTAAGGGAACCATTCATATCCTATTTCAACGATGGCAGTGCACGTCTCTAAGGGTGACGATACTCATGTGGCTTTCATCGTATTCATTAGGTCATCGTCGTTTAAAATAATGCACATAGCACGCGCCGAGTAATAAAGCTTCGTCACATGAAAGAATATGCAGAGCGAAATGGGGATTTGGAACAGCTCTCCGCCTGTATCAGAGAAATTATTTACATTTTTTGCCGGTACTGCCATTTTTTCCTTGGCATCGGCAAGTTTGTTCCTCCAGCTGCCTGTTGTTCCAAAACCCAATCATGCAATTGCACGCCGTCTTAAGAATGCCGCTGCAATGATGGCTACAGTCCTGCGAAAAAAGGTACCGAAAAACAATGCTGTTCCTATCGGAAACACCACAGGCCAGCTATAGAGCATATTCTCTGCCGTTCGAAATAGTGCATGATGACAGGCAGCGAATGCGTCTTCATTCGGTGTTCCAATTCTGTTCCGGAAGTTTGTTGATCTTTAAAATAAAAAAATATATTTAGCGCGGTTGGTGAGCATTATTATATTCGTCATTGGAAGTCGCCACAGCGCGAAATTTTATTTGTTCTACATAAAAGGCCGATGGCGCATGCAGGCACGAGAGAATTACAACGTTACCGTATTTCTTCGCATGTCTTATACTAGAGCACAGCTGATCGAGCTCATAGAGTACAGCAGTCAGAACAATATTGAAATTAAACGGCTGCCACATGATCCCTCAGAATGTCCTGAAGATAAAGTACAAGTTCTTGGAGAGAAACTGAGGACTAACATTCAAACTTCTCAAATTGATGTAGTACACATGTTGCCTAGAAAGGAAAAAGTAAAGACAAATGTTATCGTCACGTTTTTCGGTCGTTCTTCTCCCAACAGAGTGCTACAGGCAGCAAAGGAGAAAAGGCTAGCTACTACTTATCCTGACTTCGAGGGCACAAACGACGTTTTAACGAGATAGTGACACTATTTAACGAGATAGTGACCTTGCGCACCTTGTAGAGACTTTCACCAGAAAATGAACTTTTATATGTTCCCAGTACAAAAAATACACTTTCACTCACCGACACACTACTTCAAGCTCTTAAATTGTAACATTCGAAGTATTAATGGACACAAAAATAACCTGTCTTAGTTTCTACCAAATTATCATAATGAGTTGAAAAGTGTCAATGAGAATATTGTAGCATAACATGAAAAACTCCCGATACAGCTTTCTGTTCAACACGTGCTACATAAAAATGTTTTTCGAGCGTGAAAGCATCCCGCCAATACACGCAAAATTGCCGAGTGACTGGGCGCTCGAGGAACTTCGCGTGTGTTAGCAAGCTTCTTTCACGCTCAGAAAAACACTTCTGTGTAGCACGTATTGAGCAGCAGAAAGATGTATCGGGAGTTTTTCATATTGCTCAATAATTTTTATCTAATTATCAGAATTGAGAAGTTGATTAATTAAGTAATGCTAATTATCTCACTAGGAGGAATTCAACAAATATCTCCAAGCGACGGTAAACAACATTGACTTGGTTCTGTGCAGATACGTATCATTTGCATATATTAAAGGTTTGTCTCAGGTTAAGTGAAACACCCTGTATAATCGCATAAAAAATGTATACAAAGTCTGACAACCACAGACAAACTGGAAGCCCTAGAAGTAGCTGCGTCTATTTCCTATTATTTAGTCACTAAATTACTTCGACCACTGTTTCCTATGGTGAGTTCAGGGCTTCTTCGTCTCAGTATTTTCTTAGGTAGCTGCTCTCCTCATAGAGGTGGACTGCCTGCTCTGTTCGACCACATTTTTTTCAGCTTCCTGTTCAGTGAGCCGCCTACTTGCTCTCACTGAACACCTGGATGCCATTAGCGAAACTGTGTGGTAGAGAGCACCGTTCTATATTCCGGTCTAGTGCTTCCCGACCTAGTCGAGTTTCTCATCCCGCGTGGCCCAGCTGCAGAGCCCTTGTTTTTCACTTGCTCGTGTGTGAGCGTGTACGTCAGTGTATGTGTATGCGTGTGTATGCGTGTGCGTGTGTGCGCGTGTGTGTGTGTGTGTTTGTATGTCTGTGTGCGCGCGGGGTCATGCGTATGTGCATGTGTGTGGCGTGATAACGTTAGCCAGTTCTAACCAACCTCTTCCCATGCGGGTTAACTGCACAATTATGAATTTGTGCAGCGGCAGCTACCCGTCGGAAGGCGGCAACGGTTGCCCTAAAACTTCATGTCTGAACCTTCTTGTACGAAAATTCTGCAAGACTTCATAGCAGGGTCCTTGGTCTAGATATTGGCTGCACATGCAATGACTATCGCCTGAAGATGATCAGGGTGGGATGAAAAGGATACGCACTTTTGTTCGTAGTATTGGAGGTAACAAACATAACGATCAGCGTAGAAAACACGACAGGATAGTGCATAACGTGGCATAGTGCCTAAAGTGAATTACCTTTTCTGTGTGCTGTCATCCATTTACCAACGGAGCTATTGATCAGAAATAGTGGCTTGAAATCTTCTCCCTGTACGTGTAGCGTGATAGTTCTCGTGACCTTCAGTCTTCCATGTCTAGGCCGAGTTGAAGAAGAATGCCAGGACATCTTCTTCCAGCCTCCCTTTTGTCTGCATAAGGCCTCCATCGACAAATATTCCGCAACCAGCGTATACAGAGGACAATAAGGCAGCCACAAGAGTTCAAGACCTCAAGGGGCAACCTCAAGGGGCAACGTACGACAAACACAGGGCGATGACCACGGATTGAGAATAACGTGAGTGGATTGCAGCGCGGCGATAGCATCACGAGGACAGTGGTAAGATTTCCCTTGGTAAGACTTGCCTTTGCGGGCAATATTACGCCTGCGAAAATCCTCATAGTTACGCTAAGTGCGCACGAAAGCTCATTTGCGGTCATGGACCTCGCTGAGTGGGTTTCCACATCTATAAAGCAGCTAATGGCACCCGCTTTGTCTCTTTGCTATTGCGCGGCTTTTCGATATCCCGAGAGGAACACGAAGGCAAATGCACGAAATAAAATGGCTGTGGGAGGATATAGTCAAGGACTCGCGAGCCACAGCCCTTGAGAGAAAATCTACATCAGAAAGAGACGGAATACAGGCTCGTGCATCAAGAGAAACAACATACTAATCCACAAAAGGACACAAAAAACAAAACAAGCACATGAGAGCGAAGACGACATCCCTCTTTGGAGATGGGAGTACGGCTGGAGCGCAGATCTCCAGATATGAGCGATGGTGCGTAAAATGACGGTACAGCCGGGGTCACCGATCATCCGCCATTTGTGCGCGTTCGCTTCTTTTCCGGCATCTGTGTTCCTGGCGTTTATCTCCGTTGTTGTCTCTTCGTGGCGGGTTCCCGTTGTTGTGATGTATTGTTCCATACACGTATTCCCTTGCTTGCCCCGTCGGCCACACCGTGCGATGCGCAGGAAAATGCGCCGTGACCTCCTCGTCTATGGGCTCTGACTTTAGTGTGCACGCCACAAATAGATAACGCTCTCGCCGTTTCTTGTGTGTTTTTATTATGGGTGTGTCGGCGATGCGAGCTGATGTAATACGGCGTTTGGCCATGCGCATTCTTCTGTTGATTCCTCATGTCATGAATGAAGAAAACAAATTTTTGCATTCTAGTTCTCGGGCTGTCTTGGAGGAATAGAAAGTATTGCGGGTGTCTCGCGTCTTATGTGCGCAGTGCCTGAGTTACACTTATAAGACTTGGCCGACTGATTGAACTGCCCATATTGGCAATGCATTCGTCGTCAGCGAACAGTGCGAACGACCAGCGTTCGAACGGTTACAGTTCAGCCAGCGTTAAACCCTAGAACAAATTTTCATTGGCGGTTTTCTTTGAAGAAGTGATTAGAGTGAGCGCGATATATTTGGGTTTTGAATTGTGATTACCCTCCAGTAGAATTAGCAAGCAAAACAAGAGAATCTTAATATCGCTACTATCGAATATGTACGTTTTCCACTCTCTTTGGCACGTTGTATTTTCGGTAAACAAGTATCAATACTATGGACTACTTTAGGTCGGTCATTCATAATGCTGCACTTATTTTGCTTCGTGCGTCAGTACTCGATTTATTGTTCAGCTCAATGCAGTTGGAGCCACAAACAATTCATAGTAGTCTGATTAATGACGAAAATTACATTATTACACGTTTTCAACATCGCTCAGTCTCGAGCAACGAAAAGACACAGGGTCTGTGCTTATTGGAGATGGTAAGCATTTTGCATGAAGGCTCGTTAGTGGGGAAAGTGCTCTTCACGTTTGCATTTCAACATACATTTTTCGCACTATGCGGATATGTAGGCACGCGTGAAACACACATTTCTTGTTTTTTTCCCCATTAATTACGTTCTGATCACGCATCGTTCCCGCAGCGCTTCAACTTGTCGACAGTGCCTCGTAGAAACTATGTTGTTGAAAGCCTCTTGAACACTTTGCCGTTGTGTACAAATGTAGAGCCGCTAATACCACTAAAGAGCAAACTGACTGACTGCAAATTTGATTGATTGAGTGGTTGGTTCATTGGCTGATTAATTATCCAATCAATCAATTGATTGATTCATTGACCGATTGATTGATTGATTGATTGATTGATTGATTGATTGATTGATTGATTGATTGATTGATTGATTGATTGATTGATTGATTGATTGATTGATTTCAGTATTGTAACTCTCCGACGGCAAGAAATAATGAAGTGGATCGTTTCGGATAAATTTTGCCCACCTAAGTTCTTTAACGTGCTCCTAAATCTACGTAAAACAACGTTTCCGCGTTTCCCTGCCAAAGGAATATGGCCTCCGTGCCCTTAGATCGAATACGCGGCCTCGTGTGAAGAAGCAAAACACTGTGGCCACTTAGCCATAATGATGTAGCGTCCTCGCGGATAGGACGCTGATAGGATGCTACGGTGATAGGATACTGAATGTGACCTCGTGTTTCGACACAGCTTTTAGCACAACAATTGACAGAAATAAAAGGAACAAAAGAAAGCAAATATCGAATAAACTAAAGATCGAGCGCTTTCTTCTTTTTGTTTTCTTTCAATTGCGGCGCCAAGAACTGCGCCTCCAATCAAAACAAACTATTACACAGCCCAACCGGAAGCTTTTCCATGCTGTCTCATATCTTTAATCCCGTGTAGAAGCCCAGCAGACTTTCTTTTTTCCGTAGAAGAAAGCACCTATACCGTCACAGCATCGGTGTACACATGTTCACCCACGCACACAAACACCCACATACACGTAGATAAGGCTCTTTGATCGCGAAAACAGGCTATAGGTGGCAAAGGGACGCTGGAAAAATGTTTACGGAGGAAATTTCCACGATGTTCGAGAAAAACAGGCAATAACGTACGTCTCAGGGCGGGCCACGCCAGGTCCCCGATTGTGAAATGGTCATGGGTCTCAGCGTCGCAGTCGCCAGAGATAGAAGCGAGAAATTCCTTCTTTTTGGAAGTATGTTTAACGCTCCAAAAACTATTTACGGGCACAAAATGTAGGCGCAACTACAATGAAAGCACTTCAAAGAAGGCGTCAACAATTGTCCTGGTGTAGTCTTTCAAGGCGACCACTTTTCGCTGATGGCTGCTGATACATGGTTATCCGTTGACGTCGTCTCTTTGGTGAAAGGTGAACTACTCTTGTTGGCATGGATTCACGTTGTCCTCTTGATATATATTTGTTGCTTCTTTCTTTTCTCCGCGCTTGCATTGGTATTGCTGTGTTTTCGGTCGCTTTCTGTATTCTGTGGTAAGCATTCTTGTGAATAGATAACGGTGGGAAACAGGTGAGCTTAAGAAGAAAGAATAAATTTATTCTTTGCATCAACTCGAAAAATAAACGGAAACAGCTTTGACAACTATTTACACATGTCACTCGTGAATTTACTTTCCTGTTTACTTCCGTGTCCAATTATTTTTTCCCTGTACGTGTACTTGAGGCATGTTTCATCTTCTTCGTAATATTTACAGTTCAGGGAGATCAGCGCCTTCGATGGTTGCGTGCCCGCTAGCAACCGTAGGTGTCCATAGAACGCGCGCCGCTTCGTAAGAATTATCTAGAACTCCACTGTCTGTTCATTTACCACCTTTTGAAGCATGCGCGTTCGTACTGAGTTTAATTGCAGTAGCCTCGTAAAGTCCACTTGCGCACGCTTACAAGCTGAAGTATGAGAAAGAGTAAAAAAAAATTATGCGTGGCTCTGCTATCACAAACAACAGAGCAGCGAAGCTGGGGGAAAGCAGTAAAGTAGTGCCAAACCACACACTTAGTCGAAATTTTGCTGGGCTTCCCCCAGCTCGCCTGGTCTCTGGTGTTTGCTATAGCAGAGATACGCATATTTTTTTTTTCCACTGCGAGAAAGAAGACCCCTGAAACGAGCGCGCGGGTTTTTATCGGAGAGCAATGGCGTCACACCACCGGTGTTCCCGCTGGCCGTTCCTTCTCCCCCGCTGGGCTCCACCCACCCTCGCGCGCGTCGCTGCGCTGCGCGATGCTATTTTTAAGCTCTGCTTTCATTCTCTCTGAACTCTCTCTCTCCCCTAGCCCGGCGAAGCTGCTGACGTCGAGAGAAACACAGCGAGGTTCTAACAGCTCCACTGTAAGAAATATTTCTCATTTATGTATCTGAAATTCCTTTATTAAGCATCAAAAAAATACTTGTAGCTATTCATAGACGGCGGCGATAGAACTATCGACGAGAAGCGACGGCGCCCACCACAGTAAAAGAAATAAATAGAGGAGGAGTTCGTTCCATCGAGAACTGTGCGATGCTGACGGTGAGGGGCTAAACAAAAAAAACTACAATGTGCCATCCAGGGTACGAGATCTTCGTAGATATTACCGCACGCGACTTTGGAAAGCCGATCAAAGAAGCTGTGTACGCTTCACGGTGTGATAGACTCTTCAAATTCAAAAAGGGGGGGATGAGTTGGTACAATCATTTATTGAAATTACAGCAGAGATGTACATTCGTCAGCCTTTTTGACCCTCCTGATGCGAACGCATTTCCTATGCGAGGCATCCGGTGTATCTGCGATCCGGTGGCTCGATAAATTACTTTTTGGCTTGATGAAAACAAAGCTTACGTAACAAATGTTCTCGCAGCGGTGGTGAAGACTTATTCCGGTCACGCTCTGCTTCTTAATTAGCGAACTCCGAGAACTCCCGAGATGACTTTTCTCGGCTGACACACAATCGCGATCCGGGCACTGATTTACAGCATAGTAATTATTTTCACCGGGTGGTTCACCAAAACGTGCCTGATTTGGATACCTTTAGCTTGCCTGGCCTGTGTTTCTTATATTAAATTGATGGACATTGCCGTCGCCTTTCTGTGTATGCCTTGTGTTAAAGATTTTGGAGGTATAAGCTAGCAAGCCCACAAGAAAATGGATGTGTAACACCGATAAAATGCAGAGATATATACGCCGTTTGGCCCTTCTGGCGTGACAATGTAGGTCTACCCAAGTTTTGCTCTCGTCTTCCGCAAAGCCCAGTAAAAAAAAGTATATATTATGAGGTTTTACGTCCCAGAGTTACAAAATGGGCTATCAATAATTTGTCCTACTTATGATTTAACATTCATGTTTGTTAAAAGGCGCCAGACTATATTATTTCTCTTTTTTTTTTAGGGGGGGGGGGCTCATATGGAACGGTCTCGCTGATATTGAAGACGTGTTGGAAGTTCTATCTATTTGCTAACTGTGGGTGCTATTTGCGTTTACTTTAAATGTAATGGTAGTCCCTCTGTTTTCTCATGGAAAGCGTAGTAACACGACATACGCACGTATTCCTCTTTTTTTTTTTTTGCTGCTTATAAATCTTACTAATTATTTGCAATTGGTAGTGCAGCCTCCATATGAAGCATGTTGCAGCATTACAAAAACAAAACAAGATAGCTCACTCCAGCCATTACAATGTCGCCGAGTCTATAAGTAATAAGTATTATATTACTTTTTAGCATAGATGATTAAAGTGATAGGTCCCACCCTCTGCCGCTCCATCCACCATACACTGTCAAACGCCTGCAAATAACTCACCTGCATCGCCTTACGCTTTGGGAACTCTAACAACCTTAGGGACCGTACGGCATCCATAGTAAACCAGACGTCAGGTGTAAGGCCTTCTTTCTGTAGTGGATAAGGGCACCGCTCTCACCTTTGTCGATATCAGTGTATAAAAGAATACACTCTGGTCAGCGAGTAATCTTTCTTTTCTGAGAGAAAGAAAGTACTAGAGCGCTTCAGTTCTTGAGATTGCGTGCTTTAACTAGCTAGGTTACATCGCTACCTTACATGACCGGTCGATGTTTTCAACACGTTCTGAACATTCCGGGTGATCATTGAGGCATAAGAAAACGCCTTAAACGATACTGCTTCTCAACGCGAATTAATAGCTTTTGTGAAAGCAATTTAAATTTTTTGTGTGTAACAGTCTCTGCAAACCTGATTGCTGACACACCGCGTATTATAATTCGTAACGACGTTCTGTGGCAAGCATATTCTTTCGACGCAAGGAACAACGGTCAGAGAACTTAGGCTTGCTTTCCAGATACCTCGGGGTACATTATAGCTATCTTTAAGGTGCCAGAAAACAACACACCGCACACAAGAGAGGTGAACGGGACAGAGCGGGATACACTGTCTATTGTCTTCTTTTTCTTTTCTTGAGGATATAGAATGCATTGACGTTTTCTTTTTCTTCTTGTAGACGAACCACAGCTTTTGTATTCAAATGGAGACACTACTCTGGAACTTCCTTGCTATATTTTTTTTGCTAACATTGAGCTATATTTTCATTATTTATTTCATACACTGTACGTAAGTGTTCTCTTGTATGCACCCGAAGCGAGGTGTATGCGCTTCGCCAGCAACGTCGTTATGCAAATGTGACAGTTCTAGTAGACGACGCATATATCTTGTGGCAGCAGACGACATTGCAGTGCGCCCCTCAACACATGGCGTCTGTTCTGCCTCGGGTACCCGCGGGATTTGGAACATAGTCTTCACTTTCTTTCTTTTTTCAAGTCTAAAAAACATAAAAGGTTGATGTTTGGCTGCCTGCACATCAATCTTTTATTCTGTGTATTGCACTTCATACTCCTGCAACGCCTTTCCAGCCGTGAACGAACCTCTTTCGACGTCTTTGAAAAGCACAGGTGTTCACCTCCCAAGCTGTATCCTGCTTTTTGTTGCGCATTGCCCAAAATTTCGCGTCGAAGTTAACTTGCCAACGATTTGATATATTAATCAACCCAAATAGCAAGTAAGATGCAGGGAGGACGGTATGAATGGAAGTGATCAATTCCTATTCTTGCACTCACCTATATGGTGAAACTTATCTGGCAGTTTATTTTTGACAATTTTGAAACACAGACTGGATGTTAGAAAGGAAACAAAACAGAAGTATGTTCCTAATGTAAACAACAGAACAAGTCAAACATGTTAACAGGGGGAGGGGGTGGGGCGAGGTGGTGGCAGAAAGGAAGCCGTCACATAAAATAAGCCACTTGCGTGTACTTCGTGCCTCCAGTTCTTTCCTTCGTATGTTATTGCACGCATTTCAGTCTCGGACTTGCTTCGCATGGGCGCCTGGCGTCTCGTTGGGGGCGCAAGTACCTGCAGGTTACAGTGTTCGCCGAAGTGAACGAGGTCAAACCGCACTCGGTAACAACTACTTTCAAGTTCCCCAGGAGGAGCTGCGACCTCCTAGCTAGCTTATACTAGAGCAGGTTGCCCTGCGTTCTCATCATCTGCATTGCATGTCTGGTGTTTCTTTTCGTCACGCACTTCTGCAACTCAATTTCCACATCCCCACCGCAATGCTCACCGTGCACTTCACTAGCTGGACAAGAAGAGCCTGCATGAATTATGCATTGCTGCGCCCGCCCAACAGCCATCTGAAGCAAAAATACAACGGCTGCGAGCGTTTCTCGCTGGAAGACCTCGAGAAACTGCATGGTTGTGTTGGGCCATCTTCTTTTCCTTTGAGGCTCCTCGGTCTACAGTGCTTAGTTCGGTACAGCAATGGCAGCGGCAGCAGCCTATATTTGTGTCCACTGCATAACTAAGGGTTCTCTCAGCGATCTCCAAATGTGACAATCAGCTAGTCTTGCACTAGCTGGTTGCAACTTGCGCCTGCAAATTTCCTGCTTTCATCAGCCCGCCTAATTTCCTGCCGTCCTCGACTGCGATTTTTTTCCCTTATCATCCGTTCCGCAACTCTAATAGCGCATCTCTAAAGTTTGTTGCGGTTCACTGGAAAGCTTCAGCCTGCATCTCTCTTAACTAAGAAATGGCGCGCCTTTAAAGCTTCCTTGTTGCGAGTTCCTGCTTCTTCTTTCTTTGTTGCAAACGAACGCAGGAATTTTTCGGAGCTGGACCTCACGCGTCGAAGTTTTCATATCAACAAGCCTTGCTGGAACAAATGCGGCGTGTGCTACAATCGTTACTCTTTGTAGAATACCTTCGCTTCGCACGTTACGCGGTGAAAAGTATATTTAGCCTATAAAAATTGAAAAGCACTACACTAGATATAACGTAAAAAATGTGCCAACATATGACTTATTTGATGAAGACAGCGATAGCGCCATTCACTTGTGGCTTCGCCACAATAAAGACGAGTGCTAAATGACCTGATGCATATACTCGATAATATTGAGAACAGGTCGCACTCGTCCAGGTGAACGCCACAACTGCACCGAAATAGTTTAACTTTGTACAGAGATGTCATCGATGCTCCCATAACGGGGCACAAAGTTCGAATCCTGTTCCGTTGTAGACCGTGTTCAGCGTTGCAAAAGCAACCTGCCTATTCTACATAACGTTCCTCCCCCCTCTTTAAGCCCAACCCTTTAACCGCATGTAGTTATCACCACTGTCTGCTTCAACTTATTGATGAATGCCCCCGCCGCTTCCGAACCATATCGCAAATCCCTTGTGAATGACGGCGAACGCTAAAGAAGACGCTGATGTTAAAGAACTTCAGAAATTTTCTCTCGGATGTCGAATGGAGGCATCGACACTTCTCAAGTCTGTCGACAACGCACGTCCGCTATCGGGATTCCTCAATGAGCTCCATTTTCTAATTCAACATTAGATATCTGCTCACTGTCACGGTGTCGGCTTTCAAGCTTTGAAGCTAGATGTAAAATAATATAGGCTGGTAGGCACATCGAGCTACACCAGATTATACAGAAAGTTCTTTCGAGCATGTATTGCTACTAGTCGCGATCCATGGAAAACACGGGGAAGGCGGGAGATGGAAATTCAAGACGATGGGGGAAACAAGAACGAGGTAAAAGGTGGAGCCAGCGTTTCGACAAGTAGGCTTTTTTTTTTTTCAAGGTGACATACGCTTCTCTCGGCACAGTACATTCAGGTAGCGCTGTTCTAAAGGGGAGAGGGGACAGGACGGTTGGGCAAGGCAACAGCCGAGGGCGTGTTAGCAGCGAGGCTGCAGAATCGAAAAGAAAGGCGTGCTATTCAACGTCGGTGGAGCAATGTGAGGTAGCGACGTGTGTCAGCCGGTTGACGTGTCACTGTAGGTTCTTTTTTTCGTGGAAGGGGCCTGGACGACGAGGAGGGGGGGTGCGGATTATCTTCTCCACTGGAGGTCAGTGAACTATAGTCTCTCTGCAAGAGAGAATAAAAGAAGCTGCAGAAAATGGTGCTCGTGAAAAAAGTAGCAATAAAATAGAATAAACATATAAATCAAACAATAAAAGAAAGAAAGAAAAAACATGGCAATAGACATAGCAACCTAATGAAAAATAACGAAGTGCGCTTGCCCATAGCATGAAATTGAAAGGCTTGAAAAGGCAACAGCACTTAGTTATTTTTCATTTTTGTTGCTGATTGTTTTATTTTTTAATTTGTTTCGTCCATTTCTTTGGTTGTTTGATTTATATGTTTATTACATTTTTTTTTTGCATAAGCACCATTTTCTTGCGCTTTCATTCTCTCTTCTGTGTCTGAATAGATGACATACAAAACAGGGATAAGAGAGTACTCCTGGAAGAGCCCTTCGTGGAGCAGCGGAATAAAGTAGGCTTATGATCTCAGAGCCGTCTGAGTGCCGTTTCCTTGTTCTTCTTAAAAGGTAGAATGTCTCAAACTATATTAATAACCTTTGCTGAATGAAATGCTATTCCCGCTCGCTTTTATGTGATTAGCGCCAAACACGCACAATACCACTAACTAGAAGAAAAAAAAGACAATTGAGGCAATAACAGGAGTACATTTCTTGATATATGTGCGCTTGAAGAGAATATGCAAGACATTTAGATGGGAAAGCAATTTACACTCAACTTTCATGTGGAACTTAAGACATTTAGACCAGGTGGCGGTCATTATAAGGAAGTGAAAGAGCGTTTGCATGTAATTGTTTCTGTCTATGTTAAAGATATATAAGAGCGCATTGCTTATTTGAAGATACGCCAAACTTCTTTTAATATTCGGAATGTGATGTCAGAATGGAAACCCCATGTGCTCGGTTCAGCCTTGTGTAGAATTTTATTAAAAATTTTCAACGATGTTCGACAAATGAAATGGCAAGCAGAGAGCTATGTTTCACGTCCTAGCAGTTTTATTTGGAGGGTCCGGAATTATAGTCCTAACTATCACTGCTTATAACATAAATAGTAAATCTCGAAAGTAATGTCGAATTGTTAATTCTTCAACACTGAAAGGACACTCATATGATTTAAGCAGGGACTCGCGAACTAAATTCATTTTATTATAATAAAGGCATCCGATAGAACCCAAACGCCTGTATGGTATTTCCGAGAGCCGTGTTCACAATGGCGACTTCAGTCGATCGTGCGTTTTACAGACTTCAATGTCCTCAGCGCTTAACAGACAATACGCAATTTATACAACACGCTTCCAAGTGACTGCTGACCGCTTCCTGGTCTCTGTTTGCCCTTAAAAGCTGCAGTTAAAAAGATAGAAGCCCGAAATGGACATACCACAACCGCGAGTTTCGGTGTTCGACCATCATTTGGTCGCCGAACGTCAAACGTTCCCTTGTTCGCTGCCTAGAATACACGCTGCTGCCTCCCTCCAATGTATAGCTTGCTTCAGAGTTTGGAGAGAACAATGGTTTTTTTTTATTTTTGCCGCTTTTGCGCTCCTTGCAACCAGAAATATCGATGCTGCGGCCTGACTGCACTTGGTACTGATGATTGCGTCATTGCGACGCTGTGGGCGTCGTTTTTATCCCTTACTCTTAAAAAATTAAAATTAAATTGTGGGGTTTAACGTGCCAAAACCACTTTCTGATTATGAGGCACGCCGTAGTGGAGGACTCCGGAAATTTCGACCACCTGGGGTTCTTTAACGTGCACCTAAATCTAAGCACACGGTTGTTTTCCCAATTGCCCTTACTCTTGTGTCACTGTCGGCATATTCATACCAAGTCCGAATTTTTTTTTCCTTTCTTCATTACTAAAGACTTTCTTAATTGCCTGTGTATTCTTCGATGCTGGCACAATAATGCTCATTATTGATTTGAAGTAATTTCACAACAATATAACGCACAGAGCAGTGTGCTCACAAATCACTGAAAATAGTTTTGTGGCAAGAAGTGTACTAGCAAGCATACTGTTGCTGCTCTCTTTCAAAAATATAAAAGCAACGAGCATTGAAACCAAAAAAAAACTGATATTCTTGCATCGATTTCTCGGTTTTCGCCATTTCACTTCAAAGGAAACCCCTTTTCTGGGTACAGGGGTAAGGACTAGGTCAGCATTGAACCTAGGTGTTGCAACACGAGCATTTTCTGGAGAGAAATCAGAGCTAGATATGAGTCAGAAGATGAGCAGATAATTGCACAAATTGTTTACGAGTAACTATTTCATCGAAATGGTAAAAATATATCCACTCTCAATGGTGGATTTGTTTTGCAGCTGCTGCATTCTCGCAGCTGCTACATTTTGGTAAAATCAGCGGGGGAAACAGGTTTAGAAACAAATAAATGGCAAGCAATTTACGTTCTTCCTGGTGTATCTTTCCCCGAGTGAAATAAAAGAAGAAAGCTGGCAATGTCGCCACCGTGTCGTTCAATTCCGCAGAGACTTGCGATACGCAGGCCGACTGGAAAGGAAACCCCGAAGGGACAGCTAGACGAAACTTAGTGTGATAGTGCGGAAGTGTTTACGTTGCCAGAAAAAGAGACAATTTATTTTCCACGCTTTCATGAGTGTGTAAGCAGCGTGAAAAACATGAAAATAAAATATGTACAGAAAGCTGACTGGAACTTCTGTATTTATGAATGTCTTGCTCTGTTTTTTTTCTTATTGATTCGTTCACTGTTGCACTTTTTTGTCATGGCAAATTAATTTAAACAAGAAGCGGAAATAACGAAAAAGAATATGCGGTAGTCTTTGTCGGACCTTTCAACGTACAAGTCAGAAGATAGGAACGCAATAGCGTACCAGCAACGGCTACGTCAAGGCTGATTAGTTTGTCTACAGGCCCTCCACTGTTTTCATATGCGCCACGTGACCATCCGCAGGTGTTACACTGGTAATGGCATTGTGCTCCTGAGCAGGAGGTCCAGGGTTCGATTCCTGAATGAGGCTGTCGCCTTTGCATGGCGGCTAAATGGCTAAACCCTCGTGTACCCATGCAAGATTCCAAGTTCAACAAATGTGGATGACTAAAAAATTATTGCGGAGCCTTCCACCATGGCACGTTCATAATGCCATGGGCTGATTTACGAGGTTAAATTATGTAATTAGAGATTCACTGGGTATATTGTAACGGTAATGCTCACGTGGTGCGCATAGATATACTTTACGAAATTGATTGTTTCCTGAAGCGTCTTTATCAAATCAAGGTCTTGGCAATGTACAGTAGACCTCTTTGCCTTAATGTTCCCACGTAAAATTGATATAGTGATCAGATTGTTGCGTTTCACTCGCAGTTTAAATTACACAATACCTACGAAAAAAAACTTGAATCGCTTCATTTTCAGACGACAGCTCTACCGCGCTTGACATATTCGGCTCTTCCTTCCGAGGCGCAATACCGTAAAACTATTCTAACGTGTTTTCATTCCGTGTCAACAACCAGGCCTGAACAAAAGGTCAACAATATTTCGGGCTATCACCCCTCCCATCGGCCTCTTTCTCACGCGACGTGATCAAAACCGCGCAAATTCTCCATCTGATATAATTTTTACGCACTAATTATTAAGCTAAACAACAAAAAGAAAACTGTTATTTATGATTCTACGCCTGTTTCACCACGAGCCCTACGCTTTTGGGCAAAATGCTACGGGCAGCGCACAGTTCGTCTGTAACGCGAAATCAGGCGAGGGTGACAGTTCAACCCATCAAGAGTGACACCTATGTACTAAACGTCATTTATTATGCGCCAAACGAAACTGAGTTTTTGTTTGTTAAACGGAAACTGCTCCGTTTCAAAAAAAAAAAATAGATAACCGAGCAGCAATGGCTCTGACACTAGCCACCCGGAGTTACCGGGGAGGATTGGTTCCTGTACGTATAAAAAAAAATTGCTGGCAGTATATCAATGTAGAGCCCGTTCGGTGGATATACAACATCGCTTTCTTCGCTGAAGTTTAATGATAGCTATATTTTCAACCTTTCTTTGCACAGCGCTGTGATTTTCGACGAGCCACCGCAAAGAAAGCCAAGGAAAGCGGACCAATCGCAGATTCCGCCACCGCAGTCACTGCACTGGCTCAGACCCAACGCAGCCCTCTTTACATATACTTGAGCGCCCTCTTCACTTCTACTCTGCCAATTAGACTAGGAAAACCTGTCAAAGTAGGCAATGCTTTTCGCTTTCAAAGCAAGCGTAAGTGACCTCCGATAGAGGAGAATAACATTTAATTGAGCGGTTGAAATGACCTAGAGAATCGCCGCCTGACGCTTGCGTCAGCGATTACGTACATTTGACGTGAGAAGATCAAAATAGCGCGAGAAATGCATAGTTTTACATTAAACGTATTGAGTTTGGTCGTCGTAAAGAAAGCAAAGGCAAAAAGTACAATCTGACTATAAAGGTCGCGGAAGCAATTCACGCCCTGTAAGCGATCGATTCGGGTGAAACCACGTGCGCCTGTATTTACCACGAAGTGTGACATATTGCTCAAAGCAGGCACCGTCTACAGGCGCCAGCACGCTCGCGTGGGCGATACTTTGATCGAACAGCGTGCAGACGACGCCGATCGATTGCTTTTGTCGATACTGCTAGCGTGCTTTCGTCCCGTGATCATTTTTCGCGCCATTCGTGTCTCCTGCTACCGCGAGCCTTTTGTCCTAGGAACGCGAGCCCAAGCGAACGGCTGAGGTGTGTTGAGCGCTGGGACCCCGAGTGCGTCGGGTTTATTTAGAGGTTGAGTGGGAGTCCTTTAGATGTAGATTACGCTTTTTCCTTCCTATATGCGCTACTTGTAGCACACCAGTGAAGAACTAGACACGATATCTCAGGCAGCTCTGCACTATCTACCAACACGTACTACTTATAGGTTCTGCAGTACAGGCTATAGTTGGGATCTAGTTCCTCGTGCTTTCGACATACTTTTGATTATATGGGGGAGGGGGAGAAGGTTTCATGACGAGTATCTTTCAAACACATCCGCATTTGTTTCGTGCTACTACCCTCCGACATCATTTCAGTTATGTAGACAAAATTCTATAACAAAAGTAGAATCGGTTGTTTTCTTTCATGATATCATTTAAAAATGAGGTTGGCAGCTTTGAGCTGCCAATACTTATTCCTTACTGCAGGGCAAGGAAGAATTTAAAGGGCGGAAAACATAACAAATTACTGAGTACACTGTGAAGCCACGAACGCATGCAAAGTTCTCGAAACAAGTGGTACAAGCCACCAAAAGAGAGAATTTGAACACGCATGCACAAACATTTTACGAAAGCTCTACGAGTAATGCACTTTTTCTTAAATGTAAACGGGTACTGAAGAGACCGAAATTTTCGCAGAAGTTTGCAGTTTTGCGGTCGAGTGGACCAATATAACTACATAACAATGCACTTGCCTTCATACAATATACACTTAACGTGCATAAAACAAGTATTATTTGCCGTTCTGGAGTCAACGGCACATTTATTTAAATCTTAGGACTTGGCGCTTTCTAAGGGGGGTTCTAAAGCACCAAATCAAACCTCTTGTATTCTTCTCACGCCGCAGTAGCCGTGTCCCAAAAACTCCAGCAAAAAAATTAATTTGTGTTGTACCCTTACACAAAGGAACATAACTTTTCATTTTTCTTATTTTCGCGCTTTGACCTACGTTCGCGACACAGGAAGGGAAGAGAACAGTCATGTTGTTTTTTTTCGCTTATTTTTTAAGTATTCTCAAACCACCCCGAATGAGTGACTGTCGACACATCTGTGCCGTCGTCAAGGTCATTGTGCAAACAAGTCGCGCTCTCCTTTCCCTATTCCGCGCATAGGGAGATGTTGGCATATTGTGCGATAAATTGGACGCTTTGCTTTATGTTTCTTCATTCTCACGGCGCGCCGTTAATATGGCAGCCCCAGCTGCCTCGAAACTACGCCGTTACACGAAAAGTATAGCGGGTAAAAAGTGGATCCGGGGAGGCACGCATTGGGGGAGATTATAAATGCCAAGTTGATGCCCGTTTGGGTGCTCCCCCAGTTTTCCTTTTATCATCATCATCATCATCACCCTGGTTACGCCCACTGAAGGGCAAAGGCCTCTCCCATACTTCTCCAACTACCCCGGTCATGTACAAATTGTGGCCATGTTGTCCCTGCAAACTTCTTAATCTCATCCGCCCACCTAACTTTCTGCCGCCCCCTGCTACGCTTCTGTTCCCTTCGAATCAAGTCCGTAACCCTTAACGATCATCGGTTATCTTCCTTCCTCATTACATGTCCTGCCCATCCCCATTTCTTTTTCTTGATTTCAACTGTCGTTAACTCGCGTTTGTTCCCTCACGCAATCTGCTCTTTTCCTATCCCTTAACGTTACACCCATCATTATTCTTTCCATAACTCCTTGCGTCGTCCTCAATTTAAGTAGAACCATTTCGTAAGCCTCTAGGTTTCTGCCCCGTACGTGAGTACTGGTAAGACACAGCTGTTGTATACTTTTCTCTTGAGGGGTAATGACAACCTCAAGAAAAAAGGGTATAACAGCTGTGTCTTACCAATACTCACGTACGGGGCAGCAACCTTGAGGCTTATGAAAAGGGTTCTACTTAAATTGAGGACGATAAGGCATGCTAATTCCGAATCGCGACGTATCCTTTTCACCATTTACAAATTTTACACATTTCCGCGTCAAGCGAAGTGTAGTCTGCTGATTTTTCAGGCAACTTCTCTCTAACGCTGTTAGAGAAAAGCATATCTCGCTTAACTATCACAAGGGTTCAAAATAAATCAGTTGTGTCTAAGCGATGGTGTAAGATAGATACTCTTTAGGCATATAGGGACACTTCTCGGCTTGCTTGTGAGACGGGATCAACCAGATAAGGCCAAACTATACGTACAGGTGCCGGCGCGTGAAAGGTCGCCCCCACGCACCTCAAGCACGAACAAATCGTGCAGGACAGATCGTACGCGTCGAAGCTCAGCGCAAGCACAGGCGACAAACGCTATTCTAATGTTGTCTTCTCCAGACAAACATTGGTCTCTGGATGCCTCCCAAAAATACTAAACCATGTCTACCAAGGCGAAAATGCATCTTACTTCATGCGAAAATGTGAGCCAAGTGGACGGGCGCTTTCGCGCGTCTTCGAGGTTCAAACAGTCACTCCTCGCAATGCGCGGCAAACGCAAGGTGAGTGGGCGCGAGCTCTCGCGTGCCCGCAAGCGTACGTGTAGTTCGGCGTATAAAGCAGCAACGGCGCGTCTATCGGCCCGATGACGGCAGTGGTTACATATCGGTAGTACGACGCAACTTCAAGAGAGAAAATGTTTTATTGGATTTACCTCTCGTTGGTGTAGCCGGCGCCTCCTCTATTTTTTCCTATGTCAGCCAGATGCGGCCGATCCTACCGTTCACCACCCTCTCCTATTGTCCTTTCCTTTTGCTCTCCCCCCTTCGGCTATTGTTTGCACCTGTTTTACAGTCGTGGGGGAGAGTAACATCTGGGTGGCGGGTCGCGATGGAAGTCGGGGGAAGTCTGACAGACGCGTGATAACCTGACAGACGCAGGGACGGAGCGTCTACAGCTGTTCCATCGGAACGGCAGCGGCGCGCGCTCAGATGCACACTTGACGCAAACAGTCGTACACCAAACAACATACACATAACACAAAGGCAAACATAAACAGTCGTACTAAAGCGTCGCATCGCGGCAACTCGCTAAACTAAGGCGCACCAACGGCTCCCATTTGGGAGCGAGCGATTGTACTAGCAATGAAAAAATAGAGGAGGCGATGGTATAGCAACCGGTTCTTCGCGGGAAATCCGAAGTGATTGAGAGAGAGAGAAGGAGATTCTAGATGATGGGGAGGAAAGGTTGCGGTAAAGTGCAGCGCAGTAACTGTCTCTCAGCAGAGGACACCTCAACCGCGCTGCACAGGGGGTAGGGAATGAAAGTGTGACGCGCGAAAGTGGGTCACCGTGGTGAGGGAAGAGCGTGGAGGAGAGTGCATCGCCACAACGGAGCAGATATGGCGACACGACGGTGCGTGTAGACGCCGTTCTAAGGTTGCTTTGTGTTAGGCCTCATTCACGCTGCCGTCAAACGTTCCGTCTCGTCCGCGTCACGTCAAAAACAAAAGAATGTACAGCAGGCGCGACGAGCAGTGTACGAATAGGCGACGGCGGTGGTGACGGGGACAGCAGCACAGTTTTGTAGAGTGTTGAATGACTGGTCTTGTGTACGCGTAACACCAGCAAACATTTGTGCAGCCTATGCGCCAGCCCCTGCTGTTGCCAGCTTCAGCTTTGTAAGATGGTTGTATTTAGCGGCGGCTTCTTAGTTTCTGATTGGTCCATTTTGCAGGGGCGGCACTTTTGTCACCGTGCTGGCGACAGAAACGTAGATTACCGCTCTACGTCGCCGGCGACCCGTATTCGCGGGGAAAACGACCCGGAAACCCTCTCTCCTGACAAAAACCGCTCTCGTGACGGCGACGCGATGGAACGTTTTACGGCTGTGCGAATGAGACCTTACACGCGCGCTCCTTGTTCATTGCATCGGTTTCTCCCCCGATAAAAAAGGAAAGGGAAGAGAATATGTGGAGGTAAGCCTGCAACATCAAAAGGTACAACGGGCATAGAAGGCCAAACAAATATAAAGGAAAAGGGGTCGCCGTTGATCCAAAAGAAATTTAGTAACGTAAGCCAATAAGAATGGGTTTGAAGATTAATATGCAGAAGACAAAGATAATGATAAATAGCCGGGCAAAGGAACATGAGTTGAGGATCGCCAGTTGGCCTCTAGAGTCTGTAAAGGAGTACGCTTACCTAGGTCAATTAATCACAGGAAACACTTATCATGACAAGGAAATTCAGAGAAGAATAAAAATGTGTTGCGTCGCATACGGCATACACTGCCAGCTCCTGACTGGAAGCTTACCACTATCATTGAAAAGGAAGGTGCACAATCAGTGCATTTTACCAGTGCGGACATATGGGGCAGAGACTTGGAGACTGACAAAGAAGCTTGAGAACAAGTTAAAGACCGAGCAAGAAGCGATAGAAAGAAGATTTCTAGGCATAACGTTAAGAGATAGAAAGAGAGCGGTTTGGATCAGAGAGCAAATGGGTTTAGACGATATTCGAGTTGACATCAAGAGGAAAGAATGGAGCTAGGCAGGTCATGTAATGAGCCGGTTAGACAACCGTTGGATCATTAGGGTTACAGAACGGGTACCAAGAGAAGAAAAACGCAATCGAGGACGACAGAAGACTAGGTGGAGCGATGAAATTAGGAAATTCGCGGGCGCTAGTTGGAATCGGTTGGTGCAGGACAGGGGAAATTTGGATAGCTGGGAAAGGCCTTCGTCCTGCAGTGGACATAAAACAGGCTGATGATGATGATGATGATGAGGATGATAATGATGATGATGAAGCCAATTAAAATAAAAAAAAGGTTTTCGGAGCTAAGCCAATGAATGAAGACGGAGTGAAGGGAGAAGAAGTATAACGGGACAAAATGGCAGCTCTGATTCATCGAGTATCCCGCTCCTGAAGAATAAATACAGATTTACCCTTCGGCAGTGATGTGCATTCATCGTGATTCTGCGATTCTGTTTATTTTGCAAATATGTAAGACGAGGGGGGGCCAGCTTCAGCATAGGAAGAAGAGAACAGTGCCCGCACTCCATTCCGCATTGGGTGCATGGACAGCTCTAGACCCCAAGTTTAGGTGCACTGGCAAGGAACAGAAGTGACGGGTAGCAGATCAGCTGGCGCAGAGAGCCCGTGTACCAAGTGCAACCGCATAGCGGGTGGACAGTGTGAACAGAGTGAGAAGTGTAGAAGAAGGGGTAAAGAATGACGATACACTCCTAACAGAGGATAGAAATGAGGATAGAAAAATGCCAAGTGACACGGAGCACTCCCCGTCTTGGTTGGCGTAAACAGGGCAAATGGCAAGATATGGGTAGTATATCTACCCATAGCATAGAAATAGCATAGCCTAGTTAGAGCTATGTGTAGTATATCTAAGATACCTGACCCTATTTCAACGTGCTTCAAATATACTCTGTATTACACACTTGTTTATTGTAAACTATGCTATGGCATTGTAGTCTGCTGTACGACAACTCTGACTAACTACAGCAAACTAATCTTCATACAAAAATAAATTATCGCATATTTTAGCATTACCGTGGAGATTTGCTATATTTAGAGACTGCCATTACTGAGGGAGTAACATCCGAAACCTGGTAAGATATATAAGTTGGGACTACTATAGCATATACATAAACACCGGGTACATTTTCAAACAACTAGCACAAAAGCTTCATGTGCGTTTCGGAGTGCTAACCGTAACATGCCTCCTGTCAGAACGAAATATGGTGCCCAAGCGTGCTCTTATAAAACTAAACAACTATGAAACATAATAAATGCAAAGATTTATGGTTCCAGATTTTTCGCTTCATTCACAAGTGAATGTAGTGGGTACCTGGAAAGAAATATCCCTGCTTTTCACATTTTTAGCGTCTTCTTTCATCGCAAAATCGCTTTGATCTTTTTATTACCTGTCCAGCGATTATCGCATAATAGGGTGCTCCTTTTGTGTGTGCATCGACTTTGCTTGCGTACTAATGAGTTTAGTAGAATAAAGATGTATGTTCAACTATGCATGAACTTCATTCCTCTCACTATGCTTAATACAATTGTAATGTTTGTTTAGCTTTTAATATAAATGAAGCGTAATTTGAATGTTTGTTTGGGTGATTGTGTATGTAAGTTCATTAAAAGGTTCGTTGGTCTTGTCATGTTCCCTATAGTAAACACAATATTGCACAGTGTATTGCTATGCTTAATAAGTTTCGCTTACTGTTGCCTCTTTATTTACGATCTCAACTGTATTTCAATAGTGTCACGTGGTAGTGACGGCGAAGAAGGCAGTAAAGCTTTCGTTAACGAAACTAGCGTTTTTTCGGGCGAACTTGTGCCCTCAAAAGCAGCCTACACTCAAAGAACGATAGCGGCGAATACACTCGGCGATTGTCGAAAATCTGATGAGCGGGTCAAGCGCGTCGGCTTTTATACATCAGTCGTCGAATGTTCCATAGTAATCGCTGGGACCCGCGTGCCTTCCACAAAGTTCTATATTATTTGCGTCGAACACATGCAATCAGATTAGACTAGTTTCGGTCACAGACACCGGATAGAACAATCGATAACATTCCAGAAACTTCCGATACGTGCTGGCACGCCATGCACTGTGCGATAACATTTGTTAGGTGGTGAAACGTGTCGCCCGATAAAGACAAGTAGACGTGTCAATACTGTGCACTTCCGACTACACTACTGCCTGCCTGTCTGGGGCACCACTACTAGGTCTAACATGGAAAGCCTCTATTGATTACAGAAAAGAAGTGTGCACTTTATTGAAAACCTACCACAACGTGAATCAACATCACGATATTTTACTCAGAATCGCATCTTGGACATTGAATCACTATATAAACTGCGATTATCCGAGTTTGCATTGTCACATTTCAAAATTGATCCACAACTCTTCTTTTTGAGCTATACCAAGCATGAATCCCATTATCAATTTAGGGGCACCAATTTCATCAAGTTTAAATGTAGGACGAATTACAGAACACAGCTATTAAGTTGGCAAATTCCTAATCTGTTAAACATTTTCCTGATCTGATTGCTATCATGGAAACCTGTTCCTCTTTGCCTGCTTTCCGAAAACAGGCAGAGTTTTTTCTTGAATCGTGTATAAGCCAGTTGGGATTTCTTCGTTTTTCTTTTCTTTTTTTGTCAAGCGAACATCTTTGTCAAGTGAACATTTGGTTTTCTTGTTTAGGAGATCCAATTCGGATTCCTTGATTTGTTTTTTTGTCAAGTGAACATATTTGTAGTTATTATAAAATTATAATTAGATTGATGTGAATGTACGGTGTAGCTTTCATATGTATATTGCTGTATGTGAATTGTTGTAGTCTTGCTATAAGAATTTGTGTGTACTTCGTCACTCACCATGTCGAAAGTGTGCCTGCGTGGATTCAGGGTGTCTAGGGCCTAGTCAGGTGACCGTGCACGTGTGTCACCTTTAGCCCTCTTCACCTGGACAATTGTATATTGCCTAAACTTCAATAAAGACAAGTCAAGGACGTGAGCACATCTGAGTGTGTTGTTTTGCGCTGTGACGCAACCTAGTAAGAGGCATAATTTGTCTGCCCTAATTAATTGCGCAATTGTTGTGTAATGTTGTGCGTTTACGCAAAGGTAGAGGAGCATTCTTCGTGTTTTGTCTCAGCCTCCTCTTCTACGATGTGTTGGGAAAGAAATAAGAACGTACAGTTAGGCTCATACCCTTTATGCGTATATAAAATATTTTAACAAGGACAAATGGTACGCCCCCATAAGAGTCTGTTCTCAGAACGTGCCCTGCTCCAAACCTTTCTAAAAGGAGATTATGTGCCCTCCTCAAATTATTTCTTACAATTCATGTACCTTCAAAGTACTGACAGTGGGCTATGCGCTTTCAACTCGCTATTTTTTTTTTTTTTCGATTTCGTCCTCAATTACCAATTTTCATCCTCCGCTGTTTTTTCTGCTTCCACTTGTTTTTTCTCTAAGTTGTAATGCCATTAATGCAGTTAGAATTCTTCCCGCACATTCAGCGGGCTATCTGTCTGTATCTCTGACTGGTTTGCCGCCAACTTAGGCTACTGCATAATTCAAGGTCTCACATGAAGAACATGGGGCTTGTTGGCTGGGGGCACTATGTTTGAAAGCAACCGTTGGACCAACTTGGGTCAGTCGGTCTGTGCCAATGGGTACGTGCAACTCTTCAATGAATATCTGTGACGCAATCTGTGACGTCTCTGGGTATTTGTCACCTCTTCAAATAAAAAAAAAAAAAAAACTTTAAAAATATTTAAGGCAGGGTGGAAACTAACTCGAGTTGTATATATTCGGACAATATTCTCTGATGATATATTCCCAAACGGCTGTCCAGAGGAAAGCGCGAGAAAGGAGCCTAACTCCATGCACGTCTTATGCATCTGAGGCGCCTTGGCGGTTGTAATAATGTGTGTGGCTGTATTGCTTCAATGCTGATCGAATTAACGTCGACCTTCACCATGAGATTAGTTCTGGAATTTTTTATTGACTTACTAATCACCGAGCGTGGCAGCTGGGTTTATATACGTTGATGGATAGATGGCCTGGACGCGAAGCAGCATGAAGCAAATGCTTCCAACCTTCCCACCTGATCGCTACCTGCACGAAAAGACTATAGCTGATTGCGCTTGGTTTGGTTCCGTTGTACGCGCTACAAAAACACATGTAGCCTTACTGCAGTTCACGCATGTTAATGAGGCTATACATCACTTGTGCGCTAGTGCTTCTGTCGTGTTTGTGCTTTCGTTGACTTCTTTTTTTTTTTCATACCTCAGCATTTCATGAGTCACGGGTCTCTACGCGGTCCAGTTATAACTAAAACGTTTTCCGTTTCTTTCTTCCCGGAAACTTCATGGAGGATAATGGTGTTCACTGAACTCGTGGCTTACAAAGATGTCTCTCGCTTGTGTTTAAACAAGTAAGAAAGGTGTAGGGTCGGGCTGGTTGCTAAAACGTGCTTTAAAGTTTGCTTTAAGCTTTAGAGCATATAAACAAGTAGCAGGTAAAACATTATCCGCAAATGTGGAGCTAACGAACTGTAACAGGGTAAAAGAATTAGCTACGTTCATCTACTGAAATCCACGCCTGATGTAAGTAGCTCTTGAAATATTACTAAACGGTGGTGCAACCGTCCGTCAGTCTTTCCCGCGCTATCAAAACCATCCACCTTATACTATAGTAACCTAAATGTTGCATGTAATGCAGTGCACAAACTGTGCTGGCCGTTTTCCCCTTGGCCTTTCTTTATCCTTGCTGAGATAAGAAAAAAATACATTTATACCTCATTATGTTGACGGCTACCCCTTTTCACTTTTACGTGAAAAGGGGTAGCACATATGTTACAGATCACGCAAACAAGCACACAAGAATACAAAAGGTGGAAGTGGGTTGCATTTACAAAATTTTATCCTATGCTGCATTTCGAATACACCTTCATTATGATTGTTTCTTCCTGAAAGTGTTGAAAACCATACAACGTTTTCTTTTTGCCTCGCAGTCTTGCTTTCGTTGTGCAATGACCGGCAATTCTATTAGTGCTAAAGGCCGGTGGGGATCAAATACATGCTTCTTCACCTCTTATTGTTTTTTTCCTCAACGAACGCCGACCCGCGCAGCAGTCCGTGGAGTTTCCTGAGAAACTGGCCGCCGTTCCCGCTCCTCAGAAATGCCCTAGGGAAGCTTAGGGAGGCGGCGCATACACGGTGGTCCCCATTTGTTCCGCTCGTCTTTGAAGTTGATTGCGCGTGAACGCAGTACGTTCTGAAAGGGCGCCTTCCTTCTCATAGCCAGCATGCAAGCCTCTTCCAATCTGGCCCCGACCCGCTGTGATCAGGTTGTCGATATAGGCCACGGGGCGGGAAAGCTTAGGTCAAGTATGCAGCCGACGGGTAGGATCACGTTATTCGTGCTCGATAAGGTTGGAAAGCGATTCGTAAAGAACCTCAAGTTTCTTTATTAAAGTATTCCATAAAGCAGTCTACGCGCATACAAACCCACGGGACTCTCGCTGAGACGTTATTTGGAGAGCGGAAAACTCTACTTTGGAGAAAGGCACGATGACGTTTCTTGCTTCAGTCGAAAAGCAAAGAGAGTGTATTTCGAACCATTCCGTGTTTCTGACCTGCTTGATAGCTTGATATGGCTCGATATTCTGGTCGTGGCTTTGTGGACTCCTTATATACCTGCTTTACCATCTCCGTTTAACTAGAAAATGAAGACTGGTAGAAATACGTAGCGAGTTAGTACTTAAACTGGAAAATGAGCATAGACGAATCGAAGGCAAAAATAATTCACGGAAAAAGCAGGCTTTAACCCACATTTGAGGTTTCAATGGTTAGTCGGTAGAGGTCTAACCAGCATACGGTGCAGTTCACAAAGGCAGATGTGGATGTTGGGACATCGTGGTTTGCCTCTTTCAACGTATTTTCCACCAGAGTCTGGTAACTTCTATATTTTTTCGGCCAGACAAAAATATAACCAACTTGCAATTTTCCATCCGCAGTATAACAGTAGAAATATTTCTATACAATCTAACTGCGTACAAAGTGTCGACATACAGAAACGCTGCAGTAGTAAAAAAGAAAAGAAAGTAGGTTGTTAAGGAAGGTCGCAGCTTTGAGAGCAACCCGGGGACCGTAAGGCCTCGCCTGATGATAAAAAGGGGCCTCGTGATCGATCGCGGAGACATGGAGGTAATGGCGGTGGCCCACCGCGGACACGCGCCTCATTTATCCGATGTGACAGTGCGGTAATACAGGACCGGTGATGACCTTCGTGGAGCATTTGATGCTTGCCCCTCGCTTACCCCTTCCTCCCCTCCCTTTTGTTTGTTCTTTGGGGTAAGTTTTCGCGACCACAAGGCCCCACTTTATTTCTTCTGTAACCATCTACGAAAAGCCGTGCAGATTCCCAATCACAATCTTTCAATCTTTCTTTATTTCGGGCATAAATACAATGTAGTAGGTATGTCCACGAGGCGTGGCAAAAAGGAAACACGTATGTTTCAGGACAGGGCCTTCGCCTCGGGAGTACACATCAGACAGCATTTGCACTAAATCAAATACAGCGTGCGATCATATAATACCAAATAAGTAGAACAAAACGGATATATTATAATACATAGGGAACACAAGAAAATGTACACTTCACATAAATATGATGAACTAAATAACACACAAACAATAACAACTCATACAAAGTAGTGCAATAGGATTGTGTCACTATAACAATATGAATATAAAGAGATGAACGAACTACATAGATGCACTACACACAACGATGACTTTCATAACCTATTACCCACAGGTCAAGCACCAAATAAAATCAGATAGGATTGGGTGTTTTTAAAATAGTAGTTTTATTTTCCCTTTGTAATGCCAGCTAGTTTTGCTGTTGAGAGCATGATCAATATTAGAAGGATGTCTGTTACAAAGGGATGTTACTTGATGATGTATTATTTGGGTACCATAGTTGGTCCGCGGTCTATGTCAAACTAAAATGTTCGTAGGTAAATTATATATTACATCCCCCTTTAAATATTTTTCGAACAAAAGTGCGTAGTCATTCCTGATTTGTCAGTAAACAGAGATTCCTAGGAAGACACTGCAAAGCTCGGCGTAGGGTAATATTTTTAGACTCTGGAATATACAGCTGTGTGGTACAGATATTGAAAAACATACTAAACGCAAGGCTCTTTTTTGGAGTGCGAAGAGCCGGTCCAAGTCAGTCTTGTTGCCTAATCCCCAAACTAAATGACAGCACCCAAGGTGTGAATGAATTAGGGAAAAATACAATTGTTTCTTCAAATGCATCGGTATAAGATGTTTCAGCCGGTACATCAAGCCTATAGACCTAGATACCTTCAAACGTAGATGGTTGACATGGTCTGACCAGCATAAATCTGATTTGAAGCAAACCCCAAGGAATCGACAGCCATTTGTTAACATGATTTCCGAATTGTTGATGCGTAATTTGAGATTATGGTGTATAGGTTTACTCTTAGGATCGAAAATCACATATTTCGTTTTGTTCACATTAAGCGCTACTTCATTATTAGACAGCCATACGTATAACTCGCTAAGCCAGGCATTAGCTTGTGATTCCAGCAAGGCATGACCAGGTCCGCCCTATTAATTTAGGCGTCGCATGCTTGTGTTTCAATTATCATTATCATTGATACTATGGTGAGCACTGTGCATCAGACGAAAACGAGGTTACGAATACTGAACGGAATAAACACGAAAAGAACAAGATGAAAAATCATTTTATATGTGGATTGCTGCTGCATCCCGCAGCCAAAAAACAGCTGCGAAACACTGCTAAAAAATTGCATGACATGTGTGTGAGTACGCTCTGGCAAAGAGAGATTCTCCAAACGTGAGGAGGGTCTCGTTAAGCTAAGTGGCCACCAAATTAAATTTAACATTCCGATGCTGGTTCGCGGTGACAAAAAGAAGCTGTTCGGCAACTGAAGTGCCCTCTATCCTAAAATCAAGGGTACAAACGAGGTGCCAGACAAGGTGAAAGTAAAAATTACAATAAATGGTAACATTTACCGACTTTAATATTTTCTTAAGTGAAAGATGATCACTAGAGCAAACAACATAGCTGACGGTTGCAAAGTTATAGGTTATTGTGGCATGTATTTTATTACATGTTCCGCCAAACCTCTCTTGGGCAAACATCAATATCTTAAAGAATGCAAGCGATTATGTTAAAAATATGTTTCCGCATCGTAAGAAAGCCACGAATAACAGGTGCATCTCCGCGAGAATTCCTACAATCATGGGATTTAAATATCGCTCGTGCGCGATTGGTTGCCAGGGTCCAGCATTATTTTCGGGCTGGCACGTATCATTCTGATGTAATTGACTTGCACCCGTGTCTGTACACCAAAGAATCTCTTCGGCGCCTTTACTGTTTCCTTGTAACTTATCTGCCATCTTTCTCACAACGACGGGCAAAAAATAAAGAAAGCAGCAACAGACGCGATAGGATTAAATCGTTTTACTCTACAACAGATTTGATGCTACTACTAACAGCGTTTAGTAAGACGAAAAGTTCAAGTTGATGAGCTAGATCTTCTTTTATTAACAATAATACTACGCAACAGACAATGCATCTCCAGAAAGCTGAGGGGGAATAAAAATGTGTTTATTTGAAATGTAACAACGTGTCAGCTACTAAGCTCATGTACACAGTACTTTACCCCTGCGCTTAAACGGGTGTTCGACGTTCCCCGGCTTGGGCCTGAGCCGCCCTGGCTAACACTCCCCGGGTTAATCCTGTAAAAATAATTATCGCTCAAAAAGCGTGACCAACCAATACGTCAAGTTATTCTTTTCTGTCACAACGCCAGATGCAACAGCGTAGCTTTCACATTTGACAAATTAAAGAAAAGGGCTGAACACTCCTGATGCACCATTCCTATAGGTCTCATGTATCGTGCCAGGACATTGCTTTCTCATGGGTCAATAAAATAGGCTCTGGGAGTCCAACGATCCAATAATGACGATGCAGTGGAGGAGCATGTGCGCATCTTCCTGCTGCCGCAACCCGCTTCTGCTGACGTAGCTGACGCTAGTAGTAGCTGACGCTACCCAGTCAATCGAAAAATAAGTTTATGAATGCGGAGGCTATGTGGAACAATAGAGCGACACTTCCTTTCTTTGTTACCTCAGTAAAAAAATATAATCAAGTTTACATATGATTAACCCTCGTATTCAATATGGCGATGTTAGTGATTTGGTAGTTAGCAATACATTCTTCAGTTTAGAGGTGGGGATGATTAGTTCCTTTTCATGCGCTGTCTTTTTTGCTTTCGTGCTTCTGTGTTGTCCGCGAAAACGAATGCGATACTACCGGCCACCATCTTAACTGACACTCTTACCTCATTTTTTTTCTCTTCGGCACTTGGCTTTACCAACTTTTTTTTTTCAAGCGCTCTCAAGTGACGCTTCAGCGGATCGAAATAGATGATTCCTTTGCACCATATTCTGGTCTTGCCATGTGTTCCCGCTGCCGGATGCCCAAGCCTGTGTCATGCTCAGCGCCGCAATTTTGCGAGAAATACGGCTCTCAAAGCGCACCGACAAACTTCGATGAACGGTTAAGAAAAAAAATCCCAATGAAAGCATAGTTCTTATGTGAAGATTAAGGAAGTCAAGTACCAGTGGTGTTCAGCAGAGCGTGACAGTTTAAAGCCTCCATTCCTGGGAGTTTTAATCTGCTCCCAAGGCGCGGTACGTGAGATAATTTTCTTTATTTGTTTCTTTCTTTCTATGCAGGCACTAGAGAGTAAGTCGCTGGCGGGTAAAAGACCGGGAAAGGCGCAGACGATTCCTTTTCAGCTTGAAGCTAGTCTTCTGCAGAAGGTGTCAAATAAAAATATGTGAACAATTTATTAGTTCTAACCCCGTGAGAATTGCGCTTCTAGTGTCGTGCATAATCTTAAAAAGCTAGTTTTCAGGATACGGGTTAGTTATATACCGCACCTAGCACATTTTGGCTCTGTTCGTCGTTTTAGGAACGGGTGCATGAGCTAACGGTCCCCCTAGAAGCTAACGTTTTGGCATGTTTGGTTCAAAGCACCAGAAAACGTATGAACTTTGTGAAGACATTATTTGGAGTTAAGTGCACATTTCCTTTCTTATTCAAGAAACCAACAACGCATATTCCTAGTGCTTTTTTGTTTTGTAGACAGAACCTAATGATGCCGATTTATTTTACTTTAAATTTAGTGGAAATGTTGCTTTCTTTCATGTAAACAAAGGCTGAACAAACTGAGTTCATACTTAATTGCTATGAGGATCATTCCGATAAACATGAATGTTCCTTTTTGAAGTTCTGGCATTTTTAAGGTCAATAAAATGCGCTAAGGAGAGATATGCCTAACTGCTTTTTATTCCTGGATCGTGGACAAGATATTTACTGCGGCGCACACTTGCGTACACCTACGTACACCTGGGGCCCTATAACGTAAAACTATTCCAATATATTTCTATTCCAGTCTCGTGACGTCAAATTTGCGTAACCGCCAACGCAAACACCGGGCGGTCACCCGCAGGGTTGTCAGAACAGACCAATCAAACGCTTTCCTCGTTCATAGGAGGTCATTTTTGTTTGCGTGAAAAACGAATAAGATTGCCTACACTGAGCGGCTTGTCGTATCTAATTGGCTGACAAGAGGCGACGAGAACGCTTAAGGGGAGAGGGATTCGATGGGGCCGAGCCACTGCACTGAAAGTCGATAACCGGACGAAGAGGGTGGTGCCAGCGTCTACGATTGGTCGGCTTTCCCTTACTTAGCTTGCGGTGGGTGGTCGAAAATAGCGGCGGCACGCAACGGAAGCTCAAGAATGACGCTAAAACGGACCCTGAGCAAAGAAGAGTTAGCAGAATGAGAGGGTAAACGTGCCGAAAGGGCTTGAAAACGTTACACGGCCACGCAAAAAGCTTTATTATACGCAAATACACCCATGCTCTCCGGCAGGTGCGAGCAGCCAGCGTCTGAGCGATCGGCGGCAGCCATCTTCTATTCCTTTCGGAACGGGGCAGCCTGCGGCTATTCCGAAGAAAATTCAGTTTTGTTCGGCATATTAATGCATTTTTATCGCGTACACGTCACTTTGACGCGGTGAGTTCTTGCGGTTTTGTGACGTCGCGTGACAGGCAGGTGAAGTGGGTGCAGCGCGAAAACTTTTTACCAACAGCCGAGGGCTAATGGCGAAAAGGGGTCGAATCAGAAATAACTGTTTTTCTTTTTTCTGTCAAATCATGCATAATCAGTGTGTACACATCATATCAGATGGGGAGGTATCGCGGTTTTCGTAACGTCGCGTGACAGACAGGTGAAGTGGGGGTGGTCGAAAAAATTTTTGACCAATCGTGGAGGGCAGATAGCAGAATTGGAATAGAAAATTTTGGAATAGTTTTACGTTATAGCGCCCCTGCACCACGTCAGGATAAACATTGCGGTGTTCAAGAAACTATTCGAGGCGTGTGAGTAGTGGGTGGACTGCATGGAAAGTTGCAGCCAGATCAAGCTCACCAAGGCTTATTCATCGCATGATATACAATATGTGACTTTCCACTTTCATGTAGGCCCGTCACTGTGTCGCTATTAGAGTTGTAATATATTCACCATGGGACTTCTACGTGCGTTGAACCAAATTCTGAAAACGCGCAAAACAAAAAAGCTATCGCTATGATTCAATATCACTTTTTTAGGATAACATACTGCTTCTCTTTGTTTCTGACATGATTATAACACACACGCCGAGTTCGCTACTGTACAACTAGGACTTCACTGATTTACATTTGTGGACTCTGTGCGCGTGATAGGAGTGGAGTGAGTCTCTCCAGCCCACGAGGAGGAAATAAGTTTTTTACAGTGATGCGAGAAAAAGCACAAGAAAGCCTTACTCGAGAAAAAACACAAAAGAAATCGCCCTATCAAACTTGCAAATAACATTTGAGCCATGACACGTCGGAAGTCAAGCTAAAAGGAAGAGCAAGCTGATTAGAAGCGAAAGAAAGCTGAAAATGAGAAGCGTGGATCATGGTAACCACGAAAACACCTTCGCGATGGAGGTGAAGGCGATGTTGTTTGATTAGGTGGATTACTATTTTTCTTTCCTTGCAACATTGGCGTGCAAAGAAGTGGCGAAGTGAATTGAAATAAAGAACGTGAATCAACGTAAAAGTGACACGGAAGTAGAGAGAACAGTAAAAATGACAAAGTTGTGTAAACGAAAAATATGTACTGCAAGCAGCGTGGCATGCCGCCTGGCATAAGTTACCTTACAAAAAAGAAATGGTGCAAATAGACAAACGTTTGCACTATGCTCTACTGGCTACCGGAGCACATAACCAGCACTATAACTAACTTATTTGGAAGATTTCCTTGTCAACATAGAAAACAGGTGGCTAAAATGATTCATCGTACGTACATTAAAAAAATGAAGTTTGAGTATGTTTACCTACATTATATTTCAGTAATAATACAATCGAGAACACTAATTCTAACAGTGGACAGTACGGTTTATCGTTTCTGTGTCTTCGACCGTGACTCGAATGACTAAAATAATAATAATAATATCCTTTATTTCATGAAAACATTACACATTCAAAAAACCGGTCAGCCCAAGCCATGAAGGCTTGTCGGGCTGTACCCGGCAGTCGACGACAACTACTGAAAAAATAAAATAAAGCAAGGTTAGCAAGATATAAACTGAAACAATTTACAAAGGAAAAGCAAACTACAACGCAAAAGGATGCTACAACAGAAAAGCAAAGTACCACAAACAAAACGTCAGACATCCTGTCTGATTGGCATGCATATAACGAACACACTTTTTTTTCCATGAAAACGGCGGGCTCAACGAGAAATTGGCCTGCGGAAAATCACAAGGTGTGATAAATTCTTTCGAAGGGCACCCCCTTAAACATAGAGAGGTGCATAGGATGTTTCTAGGTATATATGCGGGAAAAAGACTGTGTAGAAGTATTCCTTAGTGAACATGTTAGCTTAAAGGTTTGTATAACGAACAAAGAGAACACAGGCACATGATAGGTTGTGTCTCGGTATATAGGGGGGTAGTGGCATACATTACCGATTAGTTCCCAGTTCTCGTATTCAAGTGGCACAAATGCGCACCTTTCTTCAATATGCGAGTGATCGCTCTTGATATAGGTCAGTCCATTATCAGAAAGAAAAAAGCCCCAACAAGAACAAAAAAAAAACACCATGTACGTCAAGTGGAATAATAAGCAATCTGCCCCTGATAGCACGACCACTGCTCACTAAAAAAATATTTATATGCTCTGGTATTAAGACTGCTTTTTAACGAAACTTCCCTCAACATCAAATTATTAGTGTAAAATACTGTACTCAAAATGAGTACGGTAAGAAATGTACGTAGCCATGCACCTAGATGCATAGCTCATAGCTAGTCAATCTTCAGGCCAATTATATACACGTTCACAGAAAAAAGGTGGACTGGTTCCATGCTTAACTGCCCCAAAAGCCAAAGAATGAAGGTGTTATATATTTGACCGTTACACAGATAAAATAAGTACCAAAACCAGACAAAATGTTAGATCACATTTCAAAGGAGATATTATACAGTAGCATATGATATTTCGGCCACGCTTCCATCGAGACCACCCCCGACATAGGTATACGGAGTACCGTACAATCTCCCCCCCCCCCCCCCCATGTACCCACTATGTCATTGTCACAGTATGCATACGCGTGCTGCAGCGCCGTCAGAATAAAGTTGACACTCGCCGAGCTTTCGCAACAAGACGAATAATAAAACTATCCGCTCGCCCAATTTTCAAAGCAGTCACAGTCGCAGCATATTGGAAAGTCGCAGAGCTGTTACAAAGTCACTCTCGATAGTGCAGTTCGTTTTCAAAATGCACCACACCGGCAAAACCTGCGCCGAATTTTCTTTCTTGCTCCTGTGTATCTTCACTTCGGTCCCGGACACATCGCGAACTTCTGTGCACTGATCCGTACGTGCGCTTGTGGTATTGGGTTTAATCAGCACCCGATAAATCTCCCTCCCACAATCCAACTACTGTTTACGCCTCCGAATTGCAAACAAATGACATACGGTTCGGCTGTTAACCTGCCGGTAACAGGACCCGCCGTTTTGTCGAAATCTGTGTGCTATTTTATTGCACGATGAGTTTGACCTAACGCTAGCCAAAGTGTTTAAAAAACATTAAAATATAACTGCACAAGAAACAGTCAGACATACGGTGTTCCGTCGTCGTAAGAGGTTAGACGAACTATCACGGTATGAGTTAAAATCGCTTCTTGCACCCTGCTTTCAAATCTTTCGTTTTTTTTTCTTTTTGCGAATGGCGTGAGCTGGGAAACCCTATATTTGCGTGGAGGTTGCATTCTTAATGTTGCGTAGTAACTAGTGAACACTGCTATTCATCCTATTCTATTGGGGTTCCGTCTATACTTGAAATATTTGTGTATATATTTACCACCTGCCTAAATGAATCGGCGTTCCACATAAAATCACAAAATTATATCTTCTCTTACTTTTCTAAATACATCTAACAATAACCATGCTCCAGCGATATAGCCACCGGTATCAGGAATGGCGTTCCCCGTACCTATACCCATTATCTGGAACATTGCTTCTTAAGCGTCAACCTAGCACCGTGTTTATTTACGCGGGACATCGTCCGACGCAGTCCAACATGGTTTCCGTTCCAGGTGGGTAAAAGATTGTTCCAGATAAACTATATATGTGTGTCGAAAACCGTTCCGAACAACAATGGCGATTGCTCTGGAAGCCAGTTCTACACATATATCTTTACCTGTAATTAAAAAGCAAAGCGCTTCGAATGTTGGAACGCGCCATTTGATAGACTTCGAGTTCTCTCCTTTTCTTTTTAGAAGGCTGTTTTATATAGGCAAGCACAAAACTTTGCTTAAATGTTCGGCATATAGTGGGAACCACAATGGAACGAGATTCGGAATCCACAGACGATTTACGTGTGTGTCCGTCCGCGCTCTCTTAAAGCATTTCATTTCCTGCACATTCATGGTGACTTTCACTTTGTTTAGTGGTGGTCAATATCGCAGTAACAATGGAATTTCAGTAGCACTGCAGAATAGCGTTCAACACAAAGTAGGGTCTATTTCAGCAAGTATGCATACTGCTTCAACGGTGCAACTACTCTGGCCAATTCTCAGAAGGGAGGCGCAGAAATTCGCGAAGTATATATATATATTTTTTTTTGTACTGTCGAAGGCGACAACTATATAGAAATAAGTAGCTCAATTTAGTCGAAACCAATTCCGTTTCCTTTTTATGCTTTTTCTGCATTCAATAAAAAAATAAGAGCATTCGTATCACGCTATGGGAAGAAATAACGTTGTTTGACTACTTAAATATACCTAATAGATACTTTTTAAAATTCCGTTCAATAAACAGTGGGTACATGCAAAAAACAAGCAGGCGAAGGATAAATCTGGACTCCAACCATGCCAGACAATCTTGCTTCTTATCAGCTTTAAGGGTATCAATAAAGAATGCTTTATCCTTTATATTTTGGGACAGTCGCTTCCGGAAATCCCTGAAGATTAAGAACATCAAATTCAATCGAAAGGGCTGCCGGACGAGCCGCTTACGTCTTCAGTGAACCAGAACTCGTAGAAACTCGTTAGACGCAAAATACGTGTGTCCGAGTAGGAGCGACCAGAAGCGATTCATCAGACCCGTTCCTCTTTGTTGTCTGCAGTACGTCTTTGCAAACTGCGCTGCGAATGTTCCTTTTTTTTTTGGGGGGGGGGGGGGGGGGGGAAGGGCGGCTAGGCAGGTGCCCCACAAAAAAAGAGCCATCGGCAAGGCGTTCATGTTGACCCTAATGCGAAGAGTACCTTTATTTATTGTTTGCAAAATTTGTTGCACCCTATTTATGCAGTGACTCTTTGTCAAGACTATATCATTGGTGTGATCCGTCGATCATTATGCGTAGTGTCGTACTCACGTAAGAGGAAGCTTTAGCTCTGGGCCAACTCTGATTTACTCGTTCAAATACACGTAACATGCCGAAATTGTTTGGTGAGACCATGGCTGGACAGACATGAACAAAATTTGTGGCATTTGAAATATTTTTTTACAGTAATTGTTAATTATTGGTAAATATTTAAAAAAAGGAACCATGTTTACATTTTTGTGACTACTGGCGAAAAAACTGCATCGAAGTTGCGAAAAAAAGCGTCCGTTAGAGTGTTTCAAGCTGACAACTTTATTGCCTAAATTTATAGCGCACGTACAGTCGCCCGGTTGCGTATTTAGAATTGCTCGTAGGTACAACGGGGCGTGCCACTTTTGACGGAGCTCGACGTTTCTGCGCAGGCGCGAGTAAGAGCGGGCGCGAGAGAGAAGATCTGGGGGCTTTTGCTCCTTGAATATATGACAGCCTAGGCACTACGGAGGAGGTTTCTTAGAGCGCGTTGTATTCGTTTGTCCCCTAGACATGCCGTCATTGCGGAGTTCGGTCGAGTTGGTTTATACGCTCCGCCGCTGGCTGCCCGCGCGGTGAGGCAGTGGGCGCGGACGCCGCTTGGTGATCGCTGTGTCTGAAGGGACAATGTTCTGACTGGTGTTTTATAAGTCGCGGGTCGCTTTTCTCGTCGTGACGATAGATCGGATTTTTTACAAGCACTGCTCCAGGAGGGCACATGTAACCGGCAAACGGAGGCCTCAGGAGAGCACCTGAGGTTATATTAAAGCAGGCGGCGCAGGATCTCCGGGCACCCAAGCGGTAGCGGGGGGATCAAAGCTGGAAGCTGGGCGGCCCGTGGGTTGGGGCCGCAGAGGCCGAAGCGTGCCTGGGGGTGTTCGCATAAAACATTGGCTGTCCGCGATAGCGGACAGCCGATCTTATACTCCCCTGGCATGCGCAGGCCTCTGCGAGCCCCAACCCACGGACCAGTCCAGCTTCTAGCTTTGATATCCCCGTTGCCGCTTTGGTGTCCTGGAGGCGCCGCCAATAATGCGACATAATGACACATTGTTTTCATTAGTAAAAACATCATCGATTAAATATGATTGCGTCGAGCGCCAACTTGCGATGCTATGTTCAGCACAACCGCGCCCCGCGACTTCTGCCGGCACGCCTAGGGACAAGCGCATACACCGCGCGCCAAGAAACTCCTCCGTAGTACCTAGGCAGAGTCGTATTTTCAAGGAGCAAAACTCCCCACATTTCCTCTCTCGCACCCGCTCTCATTCGCGCATGCGCGCAAACGTCCGTCGTCTCCGCAAGTTCCACGCCCCGTTGTACCTACGAGCAGTTGGAAATACGCCGCCCGGTTCTCTAGCGTTACCTAAAGATCCTATTCAGAAATTAGTGATATGCTACACAGCAAAGCATAATACATCAGTATTCTCGGCTTTATGTGTATTATTAGGCATATTCCACAAAATTGTGACATCATTTCTTAGTACGCAGTAAAATGGTTATAAACTTCATACCTGCCATTTCAGAAATTTTGAGATTTTGAACAACACTTAATAAAAAAAACACTGAAGATCGTATAACCACAATATTTAAATATGTAAATACCATAATTGCAAGAAACCTCGTGAGAATCGGTGCAGTGTCGCCTGGGGAAAACAATAACTCTGGTCCAGTTTATTTAGACAGGAGCACGATCACATAACACTTCCTCTTAAAGGCAGCTTAACTTCTGGAATCTTTTCATAAATCATGTTCCCTTCTATTTCGTGTTCGAACGACGCCTGGATATCAGGCGACAAGAGTGACCCTGTGGCCAGCATGATGGGCTCGCACTCCTGGCACATAATGGCCCCTGAGGCAAGATATAAATGACCGTGAAAACAGGTGTAACATCTATTGTAACAAAATATATCAATACGGGTTTTTTTACGAAATAAAGGCACCTCACAGTAACGTAATGTTGCACACGTATCATATGGGCTGAAGTACGCGGAAAGCTTCAACCGCACCACATTTTAAATTACGCGGAAGAAAGAATTTATCCAGTGACAAAAAAAAATAATTTACGAATACTCTGTCGCTCAATCGTATGCGCAATGCTTAGATGTTTCGAACATTCTCATGGAGAGTGCACTGTTAAAGAAAGACTTCGCTTCAAGGTAGATACTTATGATAGTCTGGAAAGGGCTAGCCGAATGGCTTTGGAAAAATGTTGACACTAACGATACTGTCTATTTTTTTTAGTGCTGCATCGGGAAATCGCGAGAACGCCCTACTCTGACCATAAACTCTCAAGGAGCTCTATCTGATTCTTATTCAGACATTTATGCTTTTGACACTAAGCATACTTAAAGTGAAATTTGCCACCTCCTTGAACGGATCTGTCACAAAGGACGCTCTCAGGAAAATGTTCTTCTCTATTGGCCTATACTCCCCAAAACGCCCAGCGTCACGAACCGAATGCCAATAAAGGTTTTGAGAATGTTCCGAAAGTCGCTCTTTTTCTCATTCAAGAAATGCCGAAAAGAAAATAAACTGCAGCGGTGCAAGCGGTGAAAGCGAAAGGCGAAAATGCTCAGGATAGAATAAAGCACACTGAGAATGCAAGAAAGAAATAATGTATTCAAGGACGGTGTTTCTCAACTCTCTGTCGATGACAGACCACGCGGCCACGGCGTGAGCTACCCTCAAACGCGCCCACTTGGCCACGTCGTTAGCGCAGCTCTTCCTTTCAGTGCCGAAGTCACCGCCGCCCTCCTCCAAGGCCAATGGCTGCTGGGGAAGCTCATTAATCTTTGTAATGAGCAGCTTAGTCCCGACGGGAGGCTATCCGCTGAACGACGCCATCTGTTCCACGCCAAACGCAGCGATGCGGATTAATCTTTTTAAGGTTGCGAAGAAACGGGGTAAAGACTAGTGCCGCAGAAATAGAAAGCCTGAAAAAAAATATTTGTAAGAGGTTCTAGAAGGAAGGAAGGAAAAAATGGAGTAGGAAAGGCATGGAGGTTAACCAGTTCGGCTCAACCGGTTTGCTATCCTACACATGGGAGCGGCATGGGGGGACGAAAGATGGGGAGGAGAGAGAGAGAGAGAGAGATCACATGGCGCAGCCCTCGCATCGTCGGTTACAGTCCGTCACTTATAAGAGGTCCTTGAATTAAGAAGAAGAGGATAGAGGCCGGTATTTAGGGCATTTTCCAGTCCATCATCATCAACGTAAAGCACCCCTTGGTCATGGTTTACCAGTCTCAAGTAGGCTTACATTCAAGTAGGCTCAGCGTGCAGGTTGTCTACACGACATCTCAAGTAGGCTCACGAACCATCTCAAGTAGGCTCACGAACGCAAAACTTGACAGAAGTTTTGTGAAGAACTGGATAAACTATTGCAAATAAACTGTGGGATGCAAGGCGTGCCAAATAAAGAAAATAAAAGCTGTACTTCTAACAAGATACCAGATCTGCCTTGCACAACCTCTTCCCAAGAGAGAAGAAAAGCAGGCGTGAAAAGCGCGGAAAACATTGCAATCTTATTAGTAACTACGCTTAGCTGTCTTCATATTACTAAACGGATGCAGCTATTTGCTTCGATTATCTTAAATTAAAACTAAAAGGTGAAATTAGGACGAGCTAGTTCGATGGATTATTTGTCTAGAGGTCCAGCAGATCTTGTAAAGAAAAAGCTTTTTTCTCGACAAGAAGTCTATCATCGTCTTGTTCGCTAATGAATGATTTCAATGCTTAGGAAACCGCCACTGAAGGTACTACTGATATTGCTCAATTTAATTAATTAATGTATGGGGTTTTACGTGCCAAAACCACTTTCTGATTATGAGGCACGCCGTAGTGGAGGAATCCGGAAATTTCGACCACCTGGGGTTCTTTAACGTGCACCTAAATCTAAGTACACGGGTGTTTTCGCATTTCGCCCCCATCGAAATGCGGCCGCCGTGGCCGGGATTCGATCCCGCGACCTCGTGCTCAGCAGCCCAACACCATAGCCACTGAGCAACCACGGCGGGTTTCCTCAATTTGAATCGCTCGCACCAAAATGGAAGACTCGAATTGGCCCGCAAGTGTCCTTCCTCTCTGCCCACTTTGGCCAATCATCTAGCACTGACGTCAAGTAAGAGGTATTAGAAATAAAAGTAGGTGACGACTAACCAATCTTTCTATTTCGTAATTTTCTTGCCTATCGAGCGTATATTCTCTAGTTGGATCATTAATTTGTTATTTCAGAATTTCAGTCTTTAAATGTAGGTCAACCTAGTAGTTTCTGTTAGAGAGCTTATAAATCGGCCCAGCCTGGACTCGCTTGAGAAGAATGATGAAGGCACTTTCAGGCGAACGATAACCGCATGCGATTGCCGAGAGGCTCTCGCCTTCCGTCCTGTAAGTGTAAACACTCAAGCTTAACATAGCATAGGAAACGTAGCCAGCTGGCATTGCTTTAACTAAACTTGTCCTTCCGAAAAGTTTACGCAGGCCCGTGAGAACGCTTTTGTGTCGTCTAGACTGTGTCGACATGCTATTCCAACGTGCAGAGGCTACTCATTTACGGGAAGTATAAGCACTACTTGCAGCGCGAAATTATAGCCCTTCGCTACAAGCATGTACGCAGTGGTGCGCCCGCTTTCCAGCCGAATACGTGTTCCTTGTTGCGTAAGGTGCGCCTTACTCTTCTGTCTCCTCAACGTAAATGCCGTGGTAGGGGGATTAGACAACCTGCACGCTGTTTCTTATTTAGCTGGCAACGCTGTAGGATGCTGTTGAAATAGGCGGCCATAGAAGTAACCTCGCGTGCGTTTCATCGCGCAGTTGCTATTGATCTGCGTCGCGTTATAGCGCAAGAACTGCTTAGTTTGTGAGAACTACAAGCCGTAGGCGTAAGTGTGCGTTGGATGATGCATTATTCGTGCACCTGTTCGCTTCACGCAGGCGACGTTACTGCGCTTTCGTCGCGAGCGCAAGCATTGAGCCGTCGCCCGCTGCTGACGTCGACGCGAACAGTGATACGAGTCCTAGTAGTCATCGGAGCTTATCCTGCTAACTATCATGCTGAGTAGAGCTACCAAAGAAAACTCGGGGGACAGCAATATTTCCCACACGAAGCTGGTGTGTTTACATCAAAAGGCTTCCTTTTCACATAGACACATCAATCACCGTGAGCGCCCTTGAGTAATCTCCCACCATTAAAACAAACCGCTTCACAATTTTGTGCCTAGAAATCCTCCCCCATATGTCGGCAAAAACTCCTGTAGTGCGTCATGTTTAGACGTACGGTATTTTCGCAGATGTCTTGCTTCTTCTTTCCTCAGTTAGCTAAAATCACGCAGCCTTTCTTCCTCAGCTTGTGCTCTACACGGGCCTGCGCCTTACCCTTTGGCGAAAGCGAACCCACCTTCTCGGGGTCCTATGGGCTGATTCCAACCCCCGGGGCGTTGAGCGCTCATCGATTTATGCCTTGACCCGAGCCCCGAATGAGGAAGCCACGCATTTGCCCCCTCCTCCCCCACCCCTCCTTCTTTCCGAGGGGTCGGTAGAGCGTCTTCTTCGATCTCACCCTCCGTGTTGGTCGTACGCCCTTAGTGCGGCTCTTTTGAAGCCGAAGCTTCTCCGTATCATGGAATTCGGCGATCTCCTTTATTGCCTTCGCGCCTCTTCGTTGACCCCGATGCGCGACTTTCATTTCCTCGTGCTGCGTTATTTACTTCATTGACCGGGCACGAGTCGTATTCTGTGTGGTTAGATGAGAGGGAAAGATATATGTGAAAGAGGAAAGGCAGGCAAGCTATCAATGGTCACGACCGGTTTTGTAGACTGCAGTTTTCTGGAAGGAGAAAGAGAGATAACAATGAGAGCCGCAGGCCGAGGAATGTTCACTGACGTATAAGTCACAAGCGTTGGTCCTGTCCGTTTGCTTTTACGGGTGTTTGAAGGAAGATTTTGGGGTTCTTTCTTCGGTGCAAATTTCAGTGACATGTAATCGGCAGATACAACTTGGTAGCATGCATGGTAGCTTCACAAAGCAAATAATTGTTATTTCTGCCTGAGGAAATAAGGACGTAGCAAGCACTTTAGTGAGACGATAAGCATACGCTGTAAATTAATATACCGTCTTAAAAGTGACTACGGTTGTATATCTGTCCAAAATTCACACTTTTACATCCTCTTCCGGCCGAAGAGTGTGAGTTAAAGACAGGTTTATACCCACGTAAACTTTGAAGGGTGCGTATTATTTTCCAGTGAAAAGTGTACTTGCAGCACTTTGGCCGGAGCAGCCACACGTGCTGTCATTGCCAGAAATTTGAATGTTTCTGTCAGATGCGGACGCTACCTGTGCAGGGATGAAAACAGTTTCTTTTAGGGAATGAGGTTATCGTGCTTACCTGTGTGACAAAAGAAATAAAAAAAAATTGAGCTCAGTGAACTCTATCAGCCCGAAATTAGGAGTTCCGAAAGCGCAGCGTGTAGCTGTTATGTGCCTCTTCTGCGCCTTTGTCCTTCGCACTGCTCCGTAATTGAAGTAAGTTGAAGATAACTGAAAATGAAAGAGTGTTTTCGCAGCCATTAACTTTTACATGTGACCGCTCGTCACGTGGTTAACGTGCCTAATTATTATTGTCAGCCTTTTCTGTGTGTCTGTGTGCAGTGCTGTTTGCTTTTTCGGCCGCGTCAAGAAGTGGTTTATGGGGAAATGTGCTTCTGATAGCAGTAACACTTTACTCCAACGTGATAGCCCCTTTCCCGCCTTCTTTGTGAGATGTAATGCCAGAAGGAATCACAGTGATTACATTGTGGCGTAGGTATTGAAGTCGTATAAACTATACAGATGGCTGTGATTCTGCAATGAAAGAAACGTCTCGAGATCTGACCATTAGTATAGTTGGTGTAATAGCATGGCTATCATGAATTCAGAGCACATCTTAGCAGATTAGGCTCTCATGGCAAAAGCATCAAATGGCCTATCGAGCGAAAAAAGCCAGAGTCTGTAGAAGCGAAACGGCATCCAAATTTTCATTGGCTGCGATGCCATGTCCCGAGCACACTACATCATGAGCGCTCCGTGACGGAGCAGAACGGGCGAAAGGGAACACCTGCTGCTGCAGTAGCGCCAAATGTTGCGTGAGGGGAGAGGGCATCGCCGCGACGCCACGTCGTCCTCGCTCTCGCAAGCCGGCACGCGGTCCGTACTTCTCTCTCTCTCTCTCACCTCCATTGGGCTTAGCTGCTGCGCACGCCCGCCGGCCTTGGCGGCCGTTGCTGTTTCTTGGGTCTCTCGTCGCGCAAGTCGTCGGTGGCATGCGGCCTTGGCACCGCACGTTGCTGCTGCTTGCTGGCTTGGGTAGCACGTACCGCTGTTGTACATTACTTGCAGCGCCAAACTCCAAAACCCTGCCATGGTTGCTTATTGGCGCTGGTGTTGGGCTGCTAAGAACAAGGTCGCGGACTTGGATCCCGGCCACGGCAGCCGCATTTCGATGGGGGCAGAATGCGAAAACACCCGTGTACATAGATTTAGGTGCAGGTTAAAGAACCCCAGGTGGTCACAATTTCAAGAGTCTCCATTACGGCGTAGCTCATAATCAGATCGGGGTTCTGGCACATAAAATTCCACAGTTCAATTCAATTCAAAACTCGAAGGACTGCTCAGCGGCGTTCAATTCGACGTTAATGCTGTCGCATTCATAACTCATAAGTGCTTAGGTGCCCTCCCAATTTATATTAACGCTATGTGATAATTCCCAAAAGCTTTATTAACATTACAGGCCTTGCATTTCAAGAGGAATAAGAGCGATTGTATTGTAGATGAGTGAAGAGCGTCCACCAGGTTATATAGGCTTCAAAACTGGCATTTTACTGGATACTCGAATCCGTCAGTAAAACATATTAATTTATATGCCAGTGCTTGAACAAGAAATTTCAGTGGATCTAACGTTGTGAGCAGGGGACTTGTTTTCCCCAGGGCAGCAACTGCTTTCTTTAGCAGCGTTTTTGTATGCGTGCCTGGCATTCCCTGAAGGAACAAACAACAACTAAACAGGCATACCATTCGGACATGTGAATTGTCGAAATCGTATGTCTAGTTACGTTTCGTTTTATGGGATAACTAGAAGCACCCTATTCACTATGGTCGCTGACGCATGGGAATTGTTTCTCTTCCTATCCTCCTAATTTCCAGGGAAAGCCAAAGCAGCGCTCCAACGTGTTCCCGTTTTATACCAACTCAACGCCACCAGCATCAGCACCATCTTTTTTTTTTTCCTGTTTACCTTGCCCCTTTCTCGAGTCCTTCGACTATCCTCACCATGCGCAGCACCCCATCAGCTTATTCTTCCCCTGCTCCTCTCCACTTGAAGGTTGGGAAAAGCGAGCTACGCGGGGATGAAAGCTGCTTAGCTAAGCAGCTGCTGCCCTGACGCAAACAAGTTCGTTAGACGAAACTTTGACTCCAGCGACACTCCTTGTTCTGCCGCCGTTAGTCACTTCAACCCTCAATCTTCATTAGAACTTTGCTCTTTTTTGTACTTCCATATATAGCCAGTTCATCGCCCGCGTTTCTTCTCCCATTTCTTTCAAGTGATTTCATAAAGTTATGATTATGGCGGCCCCACAGCTTGAGGTTCACAAGTACGTAAAAAAATTTTCCTTACCTTCATTTGGTAACAGCCCTTCGCGTATAAATAGTTCGTCACCGGCCTAATTAAGAGCGCTTCGGCGCCGAAGTAAAGCAAAAAACAGTCTTTTCCATCATTTGCTAAAAAATATTTCACGTACAATGGCTTCAATAGTGAAATTTTGGCTGCAGCTGTTGCTCCAGCACAACACAGTTGACCCCACTCTTTTACGCTTCGACGGGGTTCGGCGTTCGCAAAACAATATGAGCTCAGTCTTTATTTTGCCATCTTGTGCAATCCAAGCCAGGTGGCTAGTCTTTGAAAAAGCATGAGATTATTTCACAACATCGAACCTTGCCTGACGACATGGGACACGTTCCACTTATGCAATGTGACCTCAGATTTCACAGGATGAGCAGGCTCTGTCACCACTGAAGCGTGTGCCTAAGCAGGACCTTTTTAAAATGCATAGAAGAAAAATAAACGCCTCAGTGCCAGTGTTATTGTAAATATTTAGCGAAGGCCGTTGATACATGTTTTTTTTTTCCTTTTTTGTAGCTGCACGCATCTTTAAAGAGCTCGAAGGTTTGCTGCTTTGTTCATCAGCAAAATCATTTTATGTTTTCTTCTTGAAGAGCTTCTGAAACGAAGTCTGTTTTCTTTATGTAGTTGGGCTAGTTGTGGTAACTACGACAGCTGCTTAGCTTCATACTAAGAATAACTTCCAGTCGTTATCGTTGCTGATTGGTTGCGATCATAGTCATGTCAACGTGCAGGCGATGAAATGTAATGTTTGAAAAGGTTTGAACAACATCACCAGACCGGCAGCTGATTAAAGCTTGTTGCTGGGCATGATAGGGCGTTCCATTGGTGCTAGTGGGTGCTGTACAAAACAACCTGACTCAAGAGAAAATTTTTAACATTTCCGTCCGCGTTAAACCATTATCAGAAATGGGAAAGCTGTGAATGTTTTTTGCATATACGTATGTAGCAGTTTCCTGGATAGTAGTAGCGATACACGTCTAGAGCCGTGATCACGGAAATGTGATAATCATTCGTTATGACCTGTAAAACAAACTGTGAGTATAGAGAACGCCACTATTTATTACAGCCAAGTGTCTAAAACATCCAAGCTTTATATGGCCAATAGCAAAATGCTGTGAAATGTCTGTGCTTTGAATTCCAAGTTCAGTGCCTCAGATCATGGCCAAAAAGGTACAAGTTTGCGCCTATAACGTGCTTGAGTCTAGGAGCATTATTATATAAGGACCTGCTACCAGCATTTAATCATCGTTTGTATGAATGTGGCCGTCAGTCACAAGGTATCAGTGCTTACTATACGCACAGCTGCTAACCCGCGAACGATTAACTTCGTAAAGATGCCACGGACATGACAAGGATGGAGAGGGGGAGGGGGGGGGGTTAAAAGCTAGCAGTTTAATTAAGTGTGCCCGGAGCACACAGCTATTATGAGTTAAGTGTGAACATAATTAGCAATGATTTATCTTTAGAATGCCAAGCAAAATATATTTTTGATCATACAGTGACATTTTAGCGACTGTGTTATTGCCATTATCAGCAGCTTCAGGAACTTGTCTGAATGAAAGCTAGCAATATATCGTATACTTGACGAGTGTTGACACAAAATGGCGACACAAATACTTCCACAGTCAGTTTCTTGGATGCATTCGTTTTATCTGGCGCCACCCCCCTCCCCCATCATCGGACACCTTTCAAACTTCTTCAGTAATCGAACCTATTTTTCGTAAAAATTGAGCGAAAGTTCGTAAAACAGCAAGAGGAACCTTACAAAAAGTTATGTAGGGTTGGCAGGTATACATACGGTTAACGCTGTCTCAGTGCTAGCAGCTCAAGAATTCGGATATCATGAACTGTGTGAGTGGCCTTTAAGCTATGATCAGTTTAAGTAGGTTTTGTGGCCGGATATGTCTTTTAGGTGAATTTATTTATTTTATTTATTGATACTGCAATTCCGGCATAGGGATTAGAGCGGGATGGGAAAAATAATTAAGCAGTTTCACAAAATTAGCAAAACTGGAATTTGTGCTATGCATTCCGCGCCTATGCTGAAATAGTATTTCCACGAATGTAAATACCCGTACATAAGATACTGTGCAAGGTTTAGCGCTATCTGTCCGGATTTGCTTGTTCTCATAGATTTCAAAGAAAACAAACTAACCTAGCCTGCACCGAAGTTATGCTAATGAGTCATCTGAGGAATGCTTTTACAGCGAAAAGTCAAAGAGACATTAGGCGGTTGGATTTGTAGGCGAATTTGAAGCTACAGTAGTCTTAGTCGTGCCATGAACTAAAATTAAACAAGACAAAGAATTTCCTTTTTTTTTTTTGTCGGGCAACTGAGTTGTACTGATTAGACCGAAACAGAGTGCGAGGCATGTACAATCATCTACTAATAGCCTGGAACGTCACCACGTAAGAGGGCTTGTAACGATTCCTTTGAGGATCTGTCCTCCCGCCAACACATTAGCGCTGTGTTGCCTGCATAAAACTTTCAACAACTAAGCTAGCAGTCAATACGGCCTCATTGTTAAGACGTATTCGTCTCCTAAGCAGCGCATCCCGCGAAAGTGCGGGAAGTGTGGTTGCAGGCGCAGATGAGACGGAAAGACGCCGTGATTTGCTAGGCTTAACATCGTGGAGCTTTCGCGCTCTTAGCCCGAATGGCTGGGGAAAAAGCTCCATGTGCCTCGTACATGTAGCCGGTGCGTAGATTGCGTTGCCGGGTCAACCTGGGAGCACCTCTTTGCGTCAGATGTCCCAATCACGGCACTGCGTGGCTATACATTTGAGGCGTTGACATCAGTGGGCCTAATGAACCTGGCCAGCCGGGCTAACAATGAGGCGGCTCGTGACAGAGCCCGCGGTTCACTTGGCCTAATGAGAGCGCCTACACTCGAGCGTGTGTAATTCCTCCAGATTGAGGACGACTCCGCGGAGCACATTACTTGCGTCCTATTTCGCAAACTGTAGTAGAACCTTTTACGTGCAAAATCGCTACATGTCGTCGACCAAGATCTTGATTTTGTGTAGATGACTGTTTCTATCGGATAATAGTCGATAGCAAGTTATCGCTTGGCACATGGGGCGTTGTGTATTCGAAATTTCTGGAACATTTCCACCAGCAGTATCCAAAATGAAGCTCTACAGGGAAGAGAGGGCACCGCGAAAAGGTAATGTGCGCTCTGGGATGTACGCAAGCACTAACGTTTATTGTGGAATGTACTATACGTTGAGACAAGTGCGAATATCGCACGGACTTTATAAGGGAGATTAGATTCGATGACCGACGACTGTATAGCCATGGTGGATGTGCATCGGGTGTTGCTTGCCTGTCTGGGCGCAGATATAAGAAAGAAATAGATTCTTCTTTTGCGCATTTTGGCAGTGTTCGGCTCTTCAGCGTTCTTCGGCGTCACTACAACTTATCAAGATGCAGTTGAAGATACCTTACGATAATAGTGTCTTACCCGATTACTGAAGAAAAATGTTTACACGAGAAACAGCCAAAAGAAAAGCTGACGTTGATCTCACATTAGGATAATTTTTGCCTATAGCCTCATATTATTATAGAAGTTCTTGAGAAAGCGGGTTGCTGTCGTAGTTTTCTTTTTTTATTTTGCAATGTAATCAGAGGTTCACTTTGCCATAAAAAAAAGGCTGCAGAAAATAAAGTTTTCTCTTTAAGACAAAACAAATTGTGCAGTGACATGCCAGAGGCGCGCACCTCCGGCCGACCTCATTACGTTTGTGTCAAATAAACGTTCGGGAAACGAAATATGCAATGAAAGCATCGCAGTCATTTCCTCTTTCCACTGCTTATCGGGTGTAGGCTGCTTGCTGCCACCATGTACAGGCACTCGAAAAAGTACGTACAAGCAGCAAATTTTGGGCAATCCGAGGGACGCCTGAAGTCGCCTGAAACGCACATAAGCGCGCACGTGAACCCCAACACAAGGGCACGGACAGCGCCATTTCTTCGCCTTCATGCCATTGTGATCATTCTTTAGTTCTCAGCCCATCGTCGCTGTTTTGCTGTCCCTCTCATTGTCAATGTGTTGTAATTTCATTATACTTCCGCACCCCTCCCCGCCCCCACCGCTCGTCCCGGCATTCTTGTCGTACCGTTTTCGTCATTTCAAAGTAGTCATGCTATCCTCATCTTCGTCAAGAACGTGACTGAAGCCAAATGGAATAACTTGGCGGAGAACCTTGCTAGTGACCACTATATTTGTGAGACCCAGCTTCCTATCGTGGGTAAAAAACAGCGCGAATTCTCGTACACGGACTGGGATAAATTCCGCAAGCTTCGGGAGGACAGGCCTCCCCCAGATTCCCGACCTACCATCGAGCAATGGATGGTTCAGGTCCAAGAGGACGTTCGGCGTGCAACCTCTAAGGTCTGCACCGACCTTCCTGTTGAGAAAATGGACAGCAGGTTAGCCCATCTGTTAGAATCCAAACAGTCCATTCTCAACAGATGGAAGTGTCAACGGCTTAATCGTAGGCTACGCAAAAATATATCTGAGATTAACAAACACATTGAGGAGCATTGTGTAACCCTCTCTAAACAGCAGTGGGACGAGGTTTGCAATTCGATAGACGGCCAAATGCGCAATGGTAAAGCTTGGAGCTTGCTTAAGCATTTGCTTAACGAGACCAATACTAAGTCTAATCAGAGGCAAGTCATTGGTAGAATCATACATGAGGCCGCACGAATGACCTCTGAGGACGAATTAATCCGCACGCTTGCTAACAAATATCTTCCAGTCGGCTCAGGGCGGTCTCCTGTACATCTCGATTACCAGGGCCAGGCCAATTCCTACCTGGATGCAGAGTTTGGCGTTGAGGAGATTCGTAGCGTTCTACATGGACTCAATGGTAGATCCGCAGCAGGACCTGATGGCATCTCCAACAAGGCGTTGCGAAATCTGGATGAAAAATCAATCGCATACCTCACAGAGGACATTAATGAAATTTGGAGGAATGGAACCGTGCCATTACCTTGGAAGACTGCTCTCGCAGTACTCGTCCCCAAACCTGGCAAAACACCTAGTGTTGACAACTTGAGGCCCATCTCGCTAACATCCTCTGTGGGTAAGGTAGCGGAGCACGCGGTCCTGAATCGACTTTCCCGGTTACTGGAGAATAACGACATTTACCCCCATAGTATGATAGGATTCAGACCAGGCCTATCCACAGAGGATACCATGAAAATGATTAAGCATCAAATCATAGACAACGACTCTAGCGACACTCGGGCAGTTTTGGGACTTGATCTTGAGAAGGCGTTCGACAGCGTTCTACATTCGCATATCCTAGCCTCGATATCTCGACTCAATCTGGGTGAGAGATTTTATAACTACGTTAGATCGTTCCTCTCGGATAGGAAGGCTACCCTCCGGGTAGCCGATCTCGAATCACAACTGCTGGAACTTGGCGAGAGGGGCACCCCACAGGGGTCAGTCATTTCCCCCTGTTTGTTCAATATAGCCATGGTCGACCTAAGCAGAAAGCTTCTCGAGATTGAAGGCATCAAACATACTATGTATGCTGACGATATAACTATATGGTGCACAGGAGGCAATGACGGTCAGGTTGAGGGCGCCTTACAGGAGGCGATAGACACTATCGAAACCTATCTCGAACCCACCGGTCTCAGATGCTCCCCCTTGAAGTCGGAACTTTTGCTGTATAGTCCCAAGAAACGCGGTCCGAGGCCCAAGGGGTGGACATCGTTGGAAGACAGAGACATTAACCTATATACAAGAAACGGTTGCCGTATACCCAGAGTCAATTCAATCAAAATCTTGGGCATGATCGTTGAGTCAGGGGGTACAAATGGCAAGGCTATACGCAAGCTAATTGCTAAAACTGAAAGTGCTGTTCGTTTAGTTCGGAGGGTATCAAATCGGCATCACGGACTCAAGGAGGATAACCTCATTCGACTAATGCATGCCTTCGTTCTGTGCCACTTTAGATACGTGGCAGCCATGCATCGATGGAAACGGGCAGAGCGAGATAAATTGAATGCACAGCTCAGGAAGATTATTAAGCGGGTTCTCGGGTTACCCGCATACACTTGTACAGAGCGCTTAATGCAGCTTGGCATTCATAATACTCTTGAAGAGATTGCAGAGGCCCAGGAGCGCGCACAGCTAACTCGCCTCACAACAACGAAGGCAGGGAGATCCATATTGGAGGAACTCGGATATCACCCCGATAGAGTAGCGGAGGAGTTCTCTGACGTTCCTCCGTCGATTCGTGAGAACATTACGGTCGCGCCAATACCTAGGAACATGCACCCCGATCATAATCGCGGTAGAAGGAGGGCAAGGGCGGCCAACCTCCTTAAGCAAATATACAGTGATCAGCGACAGGTCAGCTTTGTGGATGCCGCTTCTTGTACGAAACATCGGGCGTTCACCATCGTCACTGTTGATGGTCGGCAAGGAATCACCAATGCTGCGTCGGTTCGGACGAAGGACTCCGAAATAGCTGAACAAATGGCTATTGCACTAGCCCTGCTGGATAGCTCACGGGATGTCATCTATAGTGATTCAAGATCTGCAGTCAGAGCATTTGAAAAGGCACCATTTCCAAACAGGCCCTCAGACTTATTGGGGACAAGGCAATCACGCACCACTTCATTTATTGGTTTCCCGCACACCAGGGTCAGATAAAGGGTGCTCCTCCCAACCTCAACGAGTCGGCTCACGGGGCTGCGCGTGAACTTGCCCACCGCGCTACCCTCGACCCATCGGAAGCCGACTTCCCAGAGAACAGGGACACGCCCTCCACCTACAACGAAATTACTAAACACTACTATCTCAGCCGTAGAACCTACTTTGTTCCTCATCCGCGCCTCAATAGAGCTGAAGCATTAACGCTCAGTCTACTACAAACGAATACCTATCCCAATCCGTCGCTTTTACATAAAATCTATCCGGATATTTACACCAATGCTACCTGCCACGATTGTGGAGAAATAGCCACGTTAGACCACATGCTCTGGCGGTGTGCCCGGTCACACTCTATCATCGCTAACAGCTCGGCCAGATGGGAGGCGGTTCTCCGCAGCCCTCTTCTGGCTGACCAACTCTGGGCTGTCCAGCAGGCCCACGATGCGGCCGAGAGGCTCGGCCTTCCGGTTCCCACGTGGGAGCGGCCCGCTTCGTGAAGACTCACGACCTGCAGGACTTCATTAAAGTTTTACCATACCATACCATGCTATCCTCCTCAATGCGTTGTTTGTCACTAAGTCGTCTTCGTGCGGTCGTGGTCATTCCATCGTCACCATTCTCTCGTTATGATCCCAATTCCGGTTTTCCCATTGTCATCATGACGTCGTCGCCCAGCCATCGTCCTCAGGCGGTCATCGTCGTTCCAGTGTGCCGTTATCGCGTAGTCGTAAAGCTTTCGCCAGCCCCTTGATGGCCGGCGATTATCGTTATTCCGTCGTCGTCATTTCAGTGTCGTGATAGCCTTGTCGTGATTTCGGTACAATTGTAGCGCACGCAGTCGAGGACGCGGAAAGGCACGTAAAGGACGCAGACACGGCACTAACGAATGGGCCCGTTGAACAATAAATATGTTATATATATATATACAGTGTTGCAATACGGGCTCGTTGGCACGACTTCTTGGATTATTAGTGTAGCGCATACGGAAGGAGATGCAAGACGACCCATCAAAATGACACAGACCCGGCCCTAACGAAACAATACTCGAGTAGTACTCTAAGATCTCCTACCAACGAGCCAGCATTGCAGCATTATGTGATTTCATGTTGTTTTCGACGCACCATTTTGTTTGAGCTGTCTGTTTCTTTCATATGCTTTCTCCTCGTCTGCAAGCGCTACAATGGCTTTGAAATATGAAAGTTTATTGCGCGATTCGCTTCGCACATAAGGCCTCCTAACATAGATCTATGTTTGGATTTATGTTGGTCGTGCCTGTCGACGACTGCTCCCCCCGGTTGTGAAAACGGTGGATTCGATATGGCAAGAAACCTCCTTTTACAACAGCTTTATAATCATACGGAAAACGGACATCCACAACACTGTGCAGTATATAAATATTTCAACATAACAATTTTTTTTTTATTTACAGCTAGGGAGGAGGAAATAAAGAGAGAAGGCAACGATGTTAACCGGAAATGAGTCTGCTTGGCTACCCTACTCTGGGGGACGGGAAAGAAAAAATAGAAATATACGATAGAGAGAAGAGGGGAGGGGGAGGAAAGCCGGTGGTGAGCTCGCGCACGCGGAAAGCCTGAGCAAGCCTCTGGTTTTACCATAACAAGCTCTCACATGCAGAACTAAAAATTTTATTTGATCATCAGCGCTTGTTTCTGGTTGTCTTTTTACAGCGAAAGCTGTATGTGACTAACCTTCTATAGATTTTTGGTGTCCGTCAACACACAAAAAAAATCGTCATGTGGGCCGATCCTGGTGGCAGTGCAGACTGGGTCCAAGCTCAATGGCACATATACCTGTGTGCTCGGGAACGTGTACCGCGCCCTTCGGTATCTCCGGGACTGGCCCACGTAAGGGGAGTGCTTAACGCCTGTTTCCCCTCAGCCGTGGGTCGGCCCGGGATTGGACTAGCTTCGGGATGAACCGACGTATGGGGAGCGCCTCAACGCCATCTTCAACTCCACCGCGGATTGGCCCGGTATTGCACAAGCTTCGGGATCCGCCCACGTATGGGGACTGCTTAATGCTTGCTTCACCTGCGCCGCAGGTCGGCCCGATATTGCGCTATCTTCGGGCCGACCCACGGTGGAGTGGAAGCACTTTACTTTTCGATTGAGAGCGTTGACTGTCGGCAGCTTTTGCTGCCATTACATCTTCACTGAGTGGCATGGTTGTCAATTTTTTTGCGTAAGTTCTACATCGCTGTAAGCATTAATCAACCTTGACGCTGGCAACTGCTTTCTCGCTTAACTATTTATTGTTGACAGTAATCAAACACTGCGGTAAATATTCAAGTGAAAATATCATTTATTTATTTTGTTTTCTTGTGTGCAAACGCAAGAGTGCCGCAAAGTGCGTCTGCCAAGATTGACAGATAATCCACGCACCCGCTTCGACTAAGCTCTACTTGATTACATGTCACGAAACTGGTCTTGACACGCCCTCCCCCCGCCTAGTTCATATTAAAGTGTGTCGCCGGGAAATTCAATCGATCTGTTGACTTTCAGCCACGGCATGTCAGCTTTAATGAGAAGATGCCTAACGAGATAAGTTTAGACTATTGGCGGGATACTGAGAATAAACTGTAGCCCCTTTCAGAGAGCGGAGCCACTGTTTTCTCTACGGCAGAGTTCATTCGATCTGTTTTCGAGCTGATCTATTTCCGAATGTACGTTCTTGGCGTTTCTACATAAGGACCGAGTGTCCCTGTCAACAACACTCGAGAATCGTTGCGCCGAATTACGTACGCGGGCCGGCATGGCGTAGTGTGACAGATATAAGTAGCTCTCAATCCAACTCGCTATAGCGAAGTGAGTGAAAGTGGCGGGTCGCTGATATGGTCTAAATGTTCTCAAAGTGTCACTTTCCGTGACACTTGCAGTAATGCCATCAGCTTCAAGGCGTTTCTTTTTTTTTTTCAGCGAAGTTTTACTTCACGTAAGTCCCGAGAAATCGGATGTGGAGTAATGCTGATTGAAGGCGCAGAAATAAATAGAAGTGCTTCACGTTCTTTGCAACAGGCGAGAAGATAGTTCCATCCAAAATAAAACAGAGCATATATTTTCTGCACCTATTACACTTAAAATGTCCTCGCTGAATAGTGATTTTGGTTGAAACAGAGTTTGTTAGCATATCATATTTTCGAAAGTACCACACGCTGGTTCAGGTTTCGAAGCAGTAACCTCAGTGCTGCTACAAAATTTTTGATGGTCCCAGAAGTTTTAAAATGATGTCGGTTCTTTTTTCCTTGTTTTGAATTTTCTTTAGAAGTAGAATTAAATCAAATTATGGAGTGTTACCTGCCAAAACCATGATATGATTGTGAGGCACGCCGTATTGGGGGACTCCGGAATAATTTGAACAACCAGGGGTCTTTAACGACCGCCTAAATTTACGTCCACGAATATTTTAGCATTTTGTACACGTTTAAATGGGGCCATTGTGGCCGGGAGGGGCTCCCGCCATCTCGTCCTTATCAGCTCAACATCATAGCCACCAAGAAACAAGGGCTGGTTACTTTAGAAACACATGCTACACAGTGAGTTGAGAATGACCGCACGGTGTAAAAAAAGAAAGCTACATATATCTCAAGATATTATCTCGTTTTCAGTAAAGTGCCTTGTATCATGGCATCACTACATTTCTACCTAAAAAGTACCACAAGCAGCTTCTGACACCGAATGATGTCTTATAAGTATTGTCTGCAGATATATTCTTCAGATACTATATTGATATTTCCCATGCCAGCTGAGGGAAATCAAATAAATTCCAGGCGAAGGCTGAACTAGTTTTAACCCGCCGAGCGATAATTACATGGGCAAACTGTAAAACAGGCAGATTATAGCAAAGCGGTATTGTACTTGTGCTTTAACCGAAAGTGTTCCTTTCGTAGGGACGAAAGATGGAGCTAGGTCGCTGACGTGTATTTATGTGTGCATATAATCATATCATGAGAAGACAACAAAGACACCAAGGACAACATTGGGGAAGATTAATTGGACTTATATATACTTTGAAATAAAGGAATGATAAATTAATGGAAATGAAAGCATCTGAAAAAACAACTTGCCGCAGGAGGGGAACGATCATACTTCGCATTACGCGTGCGATGCTCTTACCAAGTGAGCTACCGCGGCGTCGTTTTCCCGTCCACTTTCTGGGGTACTTACGCTTTACGACTAGAACTAACCCTGAGAGTGTAAGCCAGCGTTACCATATATATACATATATATATATAAATATATATATATATATATATATATATATATATATAGAGAGAGAGATGGCTTCCTACTCTTACCACCTGCCACCTTTGTCCCGCGTCCCATGGCAGCTCCTGATTGAGCCAACAACCTTCGCTAGAAAAAGCAGGCGCAGGTGCGGACGGTTGGCGAAGCTTTTATTAACGAACATCTGCTAGTCCTTTCATAGATGTTATAACCGAGGGCACGTCGCACGAAGCTTCAGCACGCGTGGCTAACCCCGGGGTATCAGGTGACTAGTTGCCATTTGCAAAGTTATCGATAAATTACTGTCTTCAGGAAGGAGTCAAGGCCTGGTAAGCATGCTTCATTGCTTCATTCCGCCCAGAACGCAGACAAATTTTGCTTCCACCGTCGAGGGCTTGTGTGGTATACCACAAGATGCGTGCAGGATCCTCGCCCCCATAAGGACTTACCTTGTTTCCACCCCAGAGCGGAAAATCTTAGCTGAATAAGTCTTATACATGGCGGGCAAGGGGTCATGCGAAATTCCTCTATGCCGCGCGATTCGTCGATCATGCTTTGAAAGAAGAATAAGAGGTTTTGGATGTTCTGCGAGGACTACCGGCATCTCAGTCCTGTGTCGAAAAATAATCTGCATCTCACGACTTGTTTGACTTCAACGTCATGGCGTTTGGTTTTTGTAACGCGCCTACGATGTTTGAGAGGTTTATGGATATGGCATTGCGTGGCCTAGAATGTAAGCTTCGTTTATGTCAACTTGACGATTTCATGCTTTTCGGTAGCACATTTTAAAAACGCAATTATTGAATTCACGTTGCTTAACGCGCCTTGAACAAACTACCCTTGACCTCAACTCGCAGAAACGTCCAATTCACCAACGAGAGGCACATGTCGATTACTTCTGGCGATTACTTCTGCAGCCTCACACGGCAACATAGACAGCAACCGCTGCGACCGTTTACCTGGACCGAAGTTCATCTTCTCGCAAGTCCTTTCAAAATTTCCCAGGAACAAGTCCTTCCTGACCTCAAATGGCTTTAAGAGCCTGTCTATGCGGTATGATTCTGCCTCACTTGATCGTCCCAAAGCCCCTTCACTTCCTTGAGACAACTCCAAACGTTTTCTTTCAAGCTCAAGTTGCATTTTTCTTGACCCGCGATCTTTCTCGCGTTCCTCTCTGTCCCGTTCTTCTCTCTCTATCTCTCTCTGTCCCTTTTACCTCTTTTACTAAGAAGTTCTAACCCAATTTTTATGTCCTCTTCACTGGCCTGTTCGGAAATCAGCTTCAATAATTCCTATTTTAGCATTTCCTTGTGTACCTCGAGGCCCTGTTCCTCACCAACAATCAACAATTCGTCTCTCAACAGTGTCCTAAACACCATGATTGCTGTGTTACTGCCTTGGTCTTGCTCGCTAAACATACTTAGGTAAACGCAACCTAGCCAACAATCAACAATACAGCTTCCCTACTGTTCTAAACTGAACAACCACAAAGTGAAGCCTAGAGAGTCAAAGCAAGAACCAAGCACTCATCGCAGACGTCGCAAAGTTCGTCTCAACTCTGCCAGCCAGTTGTAAGAGTTGGGGTCGGGCATGAAATAGATGGTAGCTGGCCCATGCCGTCGTCCGACTCATCCACGCTAAGGACGTCGTTGAAAGGAGGGACTTGTTCTCATCGAGAACGAGGAATATGGGATTTATTTACAATATCTACATTAAGCGTGGAGAACGTTACAGTTAATCAGTCTAGCATGACTGAAAAAGAAATCACACCGAACAGCCGGCAACGGCTCCTTAAAAACAGTCTGTCCTCCCTAGACAGAGTGATCCCTAGGTGAGAGAGAACTGCCGTTCAACCTTCGTCCAATGGGAGAGTCATCGTAGTCGACCCGCATTTGAAGGGGAGGGTTCATACACTCACTTCCGCACTTTGGTTTCACTAAACACACCGAGGTGAGAGGGTTCTTGTAGACAGGGGTCTTGACCCGAGCAGGCGCCTCTTGATCCCAGAGCTGACCCCGCAGTCAGTAGCCGCCGCATCTGTCCATCGACTGTGACGACTTCTGGGGCCCGTGAAATCGCACCGTAAAACATCCCCTTCCAGGAGTTCCCCCGCTCCGAGCAAACCGTGAAGGCGACAACGAATCGACTAATACCCCTGACACACGGGCACTCTAAAGTCCTTTAGGTAAGGGGACAACTATCGGAAAGGCGTTCAAGTGCAGTGACACACGACAAAGGAGTATCTCCTTTACGGCAAAGTTCCTTTTCGGGAAAGGAGATCGCGCAACTACTTTTCGAGCGGAAAAGGAGTTACTCTCGCACACAGCGTGCACAACTCGTCAATAGAAGGAAACCTGCCACACAACTACGGTGCCCATGGGTATTTTTTTTACCTTGCGAAAATGTTTTAATTGTTAGCGGTAATACAATTTGTCGAATAGTGAAGATTTCCTCTAGCTATACTCGCAAACGCTCGCATAACGTCGCTAGTGCCGCCATGTTGAATTCCGGCAGTGTCGTCGTCGTTTGCTGCGCGCGTGTGGTGTGTTCACATCGCGAGATGGAGACTGCACAATCAGCGCCAGCAGGAAATACCCAGAAGAAACCACAGTTGTTGGAATAACATATTGAATAAAACGCGTTACGCCTGCGCGCACAAAGGAAGGGACGACAAAGACGTGAAAAAGGACGACAGAAACGTGGGCATCACCAGAATAAACAGCACGCACAGCAAAACACCGGCTGCACATAGTTGCTGGACCAAGTTAAATGGCTGCTAACAACGCAAAAACGCGAATACAATAAACGACTATAAGCATTATTAGCAATCAACAATGAAAAAAATAAATTTTTAGGTTCTACAGTAGCTAAGTGTAATTAAATACGCAGCTTTTTAAGAATGTTTTCTCTCTTCTGGCTTTAACAGCCAGCGCTATTTTTCTTGCGGCGTTCATCTGAGGAACTCCCTAAAGAAGTTCAATGTGGTGCCGTGTGTCATCGGCGCAACTCCTTTCTGCAAAGGGTCCTTCAGAGTAGCAAAAGGGTTTTTTTGTTTTGTGTTTGAGTAGCAAAAGGGGCTTGTTGTCCGTACAAGGCGAGTCATCGCAGCGGGCTGGGAAAGGGTTTGGAGGTCGCCTCTCCGAAGATCGCCAGCCCCCGCAGGCCGATCGTAACACCCAGTAGTACATACTGAGTGGCTAAATCATAGAAAATATAATAAATTAAACAATCCATTAAACACAAATCACCATTTCATTAGCAGATCTGTTTGTTTAGAGATGCCTTTGAATCGACAATATATGGTCAGTTTTTACGTTGGAAGTCATTTTTCTTTTATTAGGTAGAACAGAGGAGTGCATATTTGGTTGCATACTTGGTGGATTATATAAGCCACTTCGTGGGTACTTTCGCATAACATTTGTGTGTGTATCCACATATGTATCCGCCAAGACAGAGACCGTATAAACAACCATTATAGAGCCATTATTTTAGCATTTTAGCAGGGATATTGGGCAAAGAAAGCTTCACTTTAAGAACTTTTATAAGACGACACGAACAACACACGCATTGACAGGTCACGTCAATACATGAAACCTTAAAAATGCACATTGACTACTGTTTAGAATAAATTTACCTATTGACTGTATACGAGAAGATCCCGTGGAGCCTCGCGATTAATATCTCTTCTTCAGTGCACGTCTAAGAGTGGTCTAAGTATATTCCGCACCGATAAAAGGCGCCTGCATGTAAGGCTTAGCGTCATCATCGCACGTTTGCCGTCATCGCGCTGCGCATGTCGCGTGACTGGAGTCACGGGCATAAAAATAACGTTCTCTCCCTTACAGCCGCTCCGCTCTCGCCTTCCTTCGAATAAATGTAGGGACGACGGCACGGCTTGTCGACCGCCGTTGCGCCTTCCTGCAATGGTGAGCCGGGACCATCAGCTGAGGAGGTTGTCTCACCCAGCTCGACGCCATGCTGGAGCGGAACAGCGTCATGGCGCAACCGGTGAAGTACGCCGTCCTCCTTATTCCTGGCCGAAATCCGTCTCCTCTTCGTCGTCCCGTCCACCAGCCCGCAGCTCTGTGACGATCTGGGCACTGCTATGCTTGCCCACTACAGAGTCCGGTGCTTGCCGCTCCCAAAGTCCTTACATGATGTGTTCGAAAATCTCTCGTCGCTGGTCATGTGACGGACACTCAGTGACACAGTGCCCAAGAGAAGCTTACATTGTGCTACAGCGAAGGCACTCGGATGATGTCATTTTCTTTATACTATGCAAGAAGTAAGGCATATAGGTTACCTCAAGTTGTAGACTGCATAAGAGCGCGTCTAGTGTGCCGTCGATCTTGAAATTTTATGATAGCAAAGCGCAGGGTGTTACGATTGGCCAGCGGCTATAGTGAACCTCTGGCCACTCCTGCCCCGCTGCGACGGATCGCTTCGTGAAGCCAACAATGCGCCCTCCTCGGACAGACATCTACGGCGCCAGCCGGGCAAGACACGTTTGGCGAACCGAGTATTGTTTGTTGGTTCACTATCGCATTTACAGACCAATGGGAGCAAGAAAATTCATGGAAAAGGGTGTTCTTAGGCGTTTCCTCACGGACTCCAGCCACGGCCACGGTCGTTCGACAGAAGCCGCAGCTAACTGCTGGGTCATCTCAAGAACCAAGACTGGCCAGCTTGAGTCAAGCGTGACCACCCCTGTCTACGAAGCTCCCCTCCTTTCTGTGTGTTCAATGAACAAAGGTGAGGGAGTGATTGTGTCCACCCTCGCCCTCAACGCACGTCCTTCAACGACTTCGGACGCTCCGATTGGACGAAGGTTGGACGTCAGTTTTCCCTGGCCTAGGGTTCTAGGGAAGAAAACTAGAGGGGGTTTAAGCAGCCGTTTTCGGCTCCTCGGTGTGTTTCACTTCAGTCATGCTAGACTGATGAGATGTAACGTTCTCCACTCTTCATGCAGATATTGTAAATAAACCCAGTACTCCTCGTTCTTGGTGACAACACGTTCCTTCCTTCAACAACGTCCTTAGCGTGGATGAGTCGGACGACGGCATGGGCTAGCCCTACCCCTTTTGATATGCCCGACCCCAACTCTTACAAGGATTACTGTTATACACTACAGACGGCTTCGCGGGATCATCAAACCATGTCGTTGGGCATGACTTATAGCCAAGGCTGCAAAGAAGACTCTCCAATGGCGAGAAGACGACGTGTATCTGTGACTCTAAAGTAAGTAACTTAGCCGCCAATTTATTTGCTACTTTATTGCTCGCTATACCAATATAGCTTGGAATTCATTCCAAATCGATGGGTCACAAAAGACCGCCGATTGTTAATGCTTTAGCGATTTCACTATATAGTGAGTACGAGTCACATTGAAGACAGTAATGCGCTGTAGTGTCTCCTGGGCTGCCTATTGCACAAGTGACCCAGTTGCTGTGTGCACTTGCGCAATAGCTTGAGAAATACCTAGCAGTTCCGCCACTGCATAGATGATGTCTTGTGTGGCAGCCTATTGCCTTTCCGTGTGTCATGTGCTAGATTGGAAAAAGCAGCCACCAAAATATCATTTTTTGAAGATTAATCTGTAAGTGCAAAAGTTGAAATCTCCTGTAACTCTCTGATATGCAATATATAGCCAGAACTTCGACCTCTATGCGGTGGATGCGCTTACTGCTTCGTTCGAAGTCCCGGACCGTGCGTAAAGTGCGGTTGACTGCTGCGCAGAGCGCGCAAGAGGCCCGCTCCGGTGTACAGGCCTGGTGATCCTCGGTTGTTGGGTTTCAGAAAGTATACGTCCATGGAGCATGCGCAGCCCAATAGACAGGCAGATTTGTTGCACGGATTGCTTTTCAGGAGTAGTGGTGCGTGTATACAATGCCTTCGTTTAACCGGACGTGATCTCGGTCAAGCTGCGTACCAAGTAGCGCGACAAATCGCGCGTGTCATAACAGCCCGCGCACGTCGACATTATTTAATTGCCTGGGGAGGATGACAACAATCGGTGAATTCTACTGGCATCCCCTTCTGTACGGGGCAACGGCAAATGGTCACCTAACCTGTTTGAGCTAATCAGTACCTTATGCATGCATATCTGTATGTGATAGAAACTGAGGAAGCCCGAGGAACAAAAAAAACTAACAATATATAGAGAAAATTAGAGGAACATGGACGATAAAGTGGATGCAAAGGGTATAAATACGGCAAGAAATAAATCTGCAGAATACAATAACATAAAGAGCAGGGCCTTGGAATTTGAGACCTGACCTGGCTGCCTGAGAAAAAAAACCATACCGGAGCAAACGTTCGCTACAAGATGAGGTATGTGCCTGCTGCGGCCAAAGTCCGGAAGCGACTCCCAACACATCACAACATAATTCCAAGTTATTCACCCAGCAAGAAGCCGCACAAAATTTCCGAACACGGCAATTTTGCGTGCGTAGTGGTAGAAAAAATAAAGCACGGGCGAAATCGATAAAGCGGTAGACGTAATGGGCATAAGTCACTGGGCGTTCTTTTTTTTTTTTAGCTGCACCACAATTTTTAAAATGGGAAAAATATAAATCCGATATATCGCGCGCCTAGGCGACAAGGTTTCACAGCTAGGCATGCGCCGTGGTAGCGCAAGCGTTATCACCCTGTGGTTGTGCTTAAAAGCGTCGGCATTCAAGCTGGCGCGCGCTGTCATTGCTGTAGCATAGAACCGGGCAGTTCGCCCGCCGCTAAGTCGACGGCTAAACAAAGCCGTATTGTTCTCGCTCCACCGTTGCGCTGTCCTTCCGTCAGACACGACATAGACTGGCGACGAGGATGAGATGCTGCCGGCAAGGAATAAGCTCCTGCCTGACAGCAACGTAATTCACCTGCTGACGGACTACGCACGGACAGTTGAGGAGCAGCCTGTGGGACAGTATGGCGAAGGCGACCACGAGTCTGCAGCTGGGGCAAGTAGAACATTTCGACAATTCTACGAGCGATTAGACTAGCTACGAAGAACGCGTGCAAGCGTAACTTCGAGCCAATAATGTCGCGGAGGACCGGAGGGTGGTAGAGGCGTTCATCAGCATATTGGGTCCACAAACGTATTCGCTCCTGAAGTCGCTCGCTGCTCCTGATAAGCCGTCCTCGAAGTCCCTGGAGAGCTTGTGCGAGCTGCTTCGTAAACACTTGACCCATGAACGGTCAGTCATAGGGAGCGAGCGAAGTTTAATCGCCGAAGGCAGGAGGAACACGAAACGATGCCACTCTACGTGGCGGAGTTAAGGGCTTTGGCGCAAACATGCGAGTTTGGTGCATTTCTTGACGAGTCGCTTGGAGACAGATTTGTGTGCGGTTTGCTCAGAGTCGACATTCAAAGGCACTTGTTTTCGGAAGACAAGAATCTAACGTTTCAACGAGCCGTTGACCGTGCAACAGCTTTGGAAGCTGCGCTCGCTAACGCTGCAGCTGCTCATTCGAAGCCTGAAAGCGAATTCGGGGTGCATTAGTTGCCTACCAGGGGAACAACAAAATGCTTCCGCTGCAACTCAACTCGCACTGCCAATGCGTGTCCTCACGTGAATGCGTCTTTTTTCTGCAACAAGAAAGGGCACATTAAGAAAGCCTGCCTAAGGCGGCAAGGAAAATTTTAGCTGAAGCGAAAGCGAACAGCACAAAACGTTCGGGTGTTACAGCCATCAGAACCACCCCTGCAAAGTTTGCAAGGAGAGAGGTAGAGACAGGAGACCCCATCATGCTCAGCTTAATCGTCGAGGGTGTTCCTTTGCAAATGGAGCCTGATTCGGGAGCCGCCATTTCGGCAATGTCCCTGAACCAGTTCCGCTCACTTTTTCCGGCAGTACCTGTGAAGCAAACGAAGTTGACGCTCAGGACTTATACGAGCGAACCTGTGAAGCCATGCGGTGTTTGTTTTCTCAGACTTGAGCACAACGATCAGTGCCAGCGCTTGCCGTTGTACGTGCTTCCCCAGATCGGGCCAGCGCTGTTCGGGTGCAACTGGCTTCAGCAAGCGCGCGTCCATTGGAGCTAAGTTCGCGGCCTGCAGCTGCTACGGGGCGAGACAATACTAAGCGCTAAAGGACTTCCCGAGCTACAATTCTTGCTTGACCACCACAAGGACCTCTTCAGGAACGAGCTAGGCACCATCCGAGGGGAAAAGCCGAGTCCTGTTTTCAAAGATGGGAAGACTCCAAAATTTTTCAAAGCTCGAAACGTTCCGTTTTCTCTAGAAAGTACTGCTGAGCAAGAGTTGTCTAGACAAGAACAGATGGGCATATTGACACCGGAAGCGAGTACGCCACTCGGTAGCGACAACGGTAGCGAGTGGTGCCAGTTTTGAAGCGGGACGGGTAAATAGGAGTATGCGGCAATTACAAGCTGACACTGAACCCCATACTAGACGTTGAACATTGCCCAAGCCCGACGAGCTGTTTGCAGCCCTCGCTGGCGGACAGCAATTCTCTAAAATTGATGTTAACAGGGCGTACCAGCAAGTAGAAATGGATCCGCAGTCAAAACGGTACCTTACGTTTAACGCCCACAAGGGTCTTTACGCTGTGCATCGTCTACCTTTTGGAATCGCTTCGGCACCTGCAATATTCCAAAAAAATAATGGATAATATCTTGAAGGGCCTCAACTTCGTGTTTTGCTACATTGACGACATCCTAATTACGGGTCGCTCAAAGGAAGAACACTTGCAGAACCATGACGCAGTTTTCAAAAGACTGTCAGAACATGTAGAATTCACGTCAAGCCATCGAAGTGCGAATTCTTTCGTGACGAGCTGACTTGTCTGGGCTATGTAATCAACAAACACGGCATCCACCCAACGGACGAAAAACTGGCCGCAATAACCAAGGCACCGGCGCCAACAGATAAGCACCAACTTCAGTTGCTGCTGGGCCTCATAAACTAATATGGAAAGTTCCTTCCAAACTTATCTACTGTTCTTTTCCCCTTAAATAGGCTCTTGCAGAAAGGCGTCGCCTGAAATTGGAACACGGCTTGCGATCGCGCCTTTCAGCTCATCAAGCAGCTGCATTCGTCAGCTCCTGTCTTGGCGCACTATGATCCAGGCCTGCTCCTGCAGTTATCTTGTGATGCGTCCGCCGACGGCGTAGGTGCAGTATTGTCACACATTTTTTTTCCGACGGTCAGATAAGGCCAATAACGTATGCTTCACGCACCTTGAGTCTTGCTGAGGAAGGCTATAGCCAATTCGAAAAAGGAGCCTTAGCTTTTGTGTTCGGCGTTAAAGAATTGCATTACTACGTGTATGCAAGGCATTTTGTTTTGATCATGATCACGGACCACAAACTTTCGGCTACAATTTTCGATCGTACGACTGGCATACCAGAAATTGCCACCGCAAGACTACAACGATGGGCAGTTGGTTTGTCGGCCTATTTTTCCTTAAGGTTCCGGCCTTCTGCGCAGAACGCTGACGCAGATTGCTTGTCTAGGCTGCCAATAACACAGCCGACGGTCGAAGAGCAGAAAGAATCTTTTTATGACCTATGCTTCGACACTATGCCGATCAAAAGCTCATGAAACTTCACTTGATGCTACATTGCGTACTGTTACCCATCATATCTTGTCAGGCCGGCCGCGTAGTCTCCAAGATGAAATGAAACCGTTCTTCCATAGGAGACTAGAACTGTCCATACATCGAGGATGCATTATGCTGGGAATGCGCGTACTTGTTCCCGAAAAATTCCACACGTTCAATTTGGACGAGTTGCACCAAGGTCATCCAGGTGTTGTTCGCACCAAAGAACTAGTAAGGAGCTACGTTTGGTGGCCTACTATCGATAGTGACATAGCTCGTTTCACCGCGTCTTGCACCGCTTGCGCGTCTAATCGCAAACTGCCGCCTAAAGCGCCCTTGCATCCTTGGGCAGGGCCTACGCGACCTTGGCAACGGTTGCATGCCGATTTGACTGGGCCGATAAGCTGAGTGACGTACCTCATGGTGGTTGACGGCCATTCAAAATGGCCAGAAGTGTTTCCAATGCGGACAACCACCAATGAGGCAACCATTCCGTGCCTACATGAATTGTTTTGCAGATTCGGATTTCCCGAGACTTTAATGTCCGACAACGGCATTCGGTTCACTTTTGCAGATTTCCAGTAGTACCGGCAGCGAGTAGGAACCAGCCACATGAGAACAGCTCCGTATCATCCCAGCAGCAACGGCCTGGTAGAACGTTTCGTCCAGACTCTGAAGGGTGCACTTCAGAAGTCAAGCCGACCCACATCACCGTCGGAGCTCGCAGACTTCCTCCGACTACTGCAGAGGCACCCCCTCTTGCTGTTGGGGAGGCGCCAGTTTCAGGAGACCAGTCGCCGCAGGCATCGTGCGACTACGTTCAGCGAAGGAGACATCGTGCGTGTCCGCAATTTTCGCCGAGGACCAAGGTGGTTCAGTGCTACCATTCTCGCACGCACCGGTCCAGTGTCGTATTGTGTTAGTGTGGTGACCCCTCGGGGTGTGTGTGAGTGGGTGCGTCACCGTAACCACATCGTACGTGCTCCGGACTCTGACGCCGCGGTGGTCACAGCCACCGACTTCCACGATGAAGACCATGTCACAGCTGGCACTAGCGCTAGCTGCCCCACCGTGCCTGTGGAACAGCCGTCGACACCCAGGGAAGCCGCCGAACAGGGTCGCCACCACCCACTACGTCAGCGCGGACCTCCCGAACGCAACGACACCTAATCCTACTACAGGACAGTAAACAAGTGTGGGGGAGATGTCGCGCGCCTAGGCGACAAGGCGTCACAGCTAGGCATGCGCCGTGGTAGCGGCGCAAGCATTATCACTCGGTGCTTGTGCTTAAAAGCGCCGGCATTCAAGCTGGCGCACGCTTTCATTCCTGTAACACAGAACCGGGCAGTTCGCCCGCCGTCGTTAAGTTGATGTCTAAATAAAGCCGTATTGTTTTCGCTCCACCGTTGCGCTGGTGGTGGTGCTGGTGGTGGTGCTGGTGGTGGTGCTGGTGGTGGTGCTGGTGGTGGTGGTGGTTGTGGTGATGTTGAAGCAGGCGGGGTTAGCCCACCGTTGCGCTGTCCCTCTGTCAGACACGACAAAATCGCGGTAACGTTGGGTTTACCCTTCGAGTGTACGGATTGGCAGCCCCTAGATATAGAGCAATTTCCGCAATGGCGTACGTAATTACGGAAGTTACGGTAATTAGCTTTCTAATGAACTATAGGTAGCTACAGCAAATTAGTAATTTGGGGGCCGTACTCGACACTACCTATACCAACGATCAAAATTTGTATAGCGGAGTTCATATGGGAACTATACGTGAACAATTAGTTTCCCTTGGCAGGCTCCTTCAAACCGAAACTGGCTGGAAAAAGAGCGTCTTTGTCGACGATGTCGCCACCACCGCGCATTCCGTCACGTCTCCGAGGTCACAGAGGATAGCTATAGGGGCTTGTTGGTACGGTATATCTTTTGTTGTAGCGCGAGCTGAACAAGGACAACAGGAAGGCCCATCTGACACACACAGCGCTAACACAACGTTGACGATGAGAGTGACTATACCGCAAGGATCCCGGAGTACGTGTACAGCGGGAGCTTGCGCTACAAGAAAAGACATGCCGTACCAACAAGCCCCTATACGGCCTTCTTTTACGCTGACCACACTACATTACTTGCAACTGATCGTTTACTAACTTCTCTGACTACTAAGCTAAACGCTGATGTAAAGACTGAAAATATTTTAACGTGGTGCCAGCTTAACTCGCTAAGAATAAACCCTACCAAAACGTCTTTTATGCTTTTTCATTCGAATCATAGGACACCAGAATTCATTCCCACTATCAACCTAAACTCTCTTGACATCAGTGCAGTTAATGAATGCTCATTTCTTGGAATAATTCTTGACTCGAACTTAAAATTTACGAAGCATATCGCTTAGGTGAAGCGCAAAATTTCTCCCGGTATTAGAATTTTACCTAAATTTCGATATTATTTTAGCAAACCGACATTGCTAACCTTGTATTCTTTTATTCACAGCCATCTCAATTATTGCATTACAGCATGGGGTAACACATATCAAACTCGTATAGCACCACTACAACATTTGCAGAATCAAGCCATCCGGATATTGTCGTTCAGCTCAGTCAACTACAAAGCTTCTGATATGCTTCTCAACCACAGAATACTTTCAGTAAAAAATCTTGAGTATACATTTGCCATAATGTTATTTAAGGTAACACGTAATCCTCCTCCAGTAAATGTTCTCTGAGGCTACCTTGGTTAACTTGAACCGCACAAGATTTGCAGCTAACAAATATTTCTTATTGCCCCTAATACATACTAATTATGAAAAACAATCTGGACATTTCACAGCATTATCTACTCGGAACAGCCTCCCACTAGATGTCAAGCGTTCTTCGTCTTTCGGTTTCTTTAAGCAAACATTACTCACTTTTTTACTAGATAGCCATAATAATCCCCATATCTAACCTGTTCACTCCTGCTCATTTCCTTTCCGTTTTTCCTTTTTCTTTAGTTCTTTTTCTAATTTGTAGCCTTTATAAATATTCTTGCTTTGTTTTGTAGCGTATGCCTTAAACTACTGTTTTAGTTCTACGACTAGCTATGACTTATGATTTTGCAGTTCGTATTACATTTACTTTGTATAATCTTCCATTTAGTGACTACTGTATTGCCGTTTTATGCTGTGCAGTTGCTCTAATGTATATATTTTCTGACAGGAGCTCCCCTTTCAGCCACATGCTCTAGGACCTCCTTCTGTATACTTGTGTAAGCATGAATATCTTATTAATAAAGAAAAAAACTGAACACTGAAGAACCAACGCTTTCGAGTAACCTTATTTTACCTGGCGCAGAAGATATTTTCATGGGGTATAGGCTTACCGTTTTCTTCCCATTTTTTTAGAAACTTATCCGGCACCTATTCTTTCATCAATCCCCTAAATGAGCATCCTCGCGTGTACTGGTAGTGATGTAAACGAAGAATCAGCGCTTTCGAGTCAACGTATTTTACCTGGCGGAGAAGGAATTTTCATGGGTTATAGGCTTACCGTTTTTTCATTTTTTCGAGAAATTTATTCGGCCCCGATTCTTTGATTAATCCCCTAAATAAGCATCCCCGTGTGCACGGGGAGCGATGTAAACGAAGAACTAGCGCTTTCGAGTCAACTTATTTTATCTGGAGGAGAAGGAATTTTCATGGGCTATAGGCTTGCCGTTTTTTCATTTTTTCGAGAAATTTATTCGGCCCCGATTCTTTGATTAATCCCCTCAATAAGCATCCCCGTGTGCACGGGTAGCGATGTAAACGAAGAACCAGCGCTTTCGAGTCAACCTATTTTACCTGGCGGAGAAGGAATTTTCATGGGCTATAGGCTTGCCGTTTTTTCATTTTTTTGAGAAATTTATTCGGCCCCGATTCTTTGATTAATCCCCTAAATAAGCATCCCCGTGTGCACGGGTAGCGATGTAAACGAAGAACCAGCGCTTTCGAGTCAACCTATTTTACCTGGCGGAGAAGGAATTTCCATGGGCTATAGGCTTGCCGTTTTTTCATTTTTTCGGGAAATTTATTCGGCCCCGATTCTTTGATTAATCCCCTAAATAAGCATCCCCGTGTGCACGGGGAGCGATGTAAACGAAGAACCAGCGCTTTCGAGTCAACCTATTTTACCTGGCGGAGAAGGAATTTTCATGGGTTATAGGCTTACCGTTTTTTCATTTTTTCGGGAAATTTATTCGGCCCCGATTCTTTGATTAATCCCCTAAATAAGCATCCCCGTGTGCACGGGGAGCGATGTAAACGAAGAAATAGAGCTTTCGAGTCAAACTATTTTACCTGGCGGAGAAGGAATTTTCATGGGCTATAGGCTTGCCGTTTTTTCATTTTTTCGAGAAATTTATTCGGCCCCGATTCTTTGATTATTCCCCTAAATAAGCATCCCCGTGTGCACGGGGAGCGATGTAAACGAAGAACTAGCGCTTTCGAGTCAACTTATTTTATCTGGAGGAGAAGGAATTTTCATGGGCTATAGGCTTGCCGTTTTTTCATTTTTTCGAGAAATTTTTTCGGCCCCGATTCTTTTATTAATCCCCTAAATAAGCATCCCCGTGTGCACGGGTAGCGATGTAAACGAAGAACCAGCGCTTTCGAGTCAACTTATTTTATCTGGAGGAGAAGGAATTTTCATGGGCTATAGGCTTGCCATTTTTTCATTTTTTCGAGAAATTTATTCGGCCCCGATTCTTTGATTAATCCCCTCAATAAGCATCCCCGTGTGCACGGGTAGCGATGTAAACGAAGAACCAGCGCTTTCGAGTCAAACTATTTTACCTGGCGGAGAAGGAATTTTCATGGGCTATAGGCTTGCCGTTTTTTCATTTTTTCGGGAAATTTATTCGGCCCCGATTCTTTGATTAATCCCCTAAATAAGCATCCCCGTGTGCACGGGTAGTGATGTAAACGAAGAACCAGCGCTTTCGAGTCAAACTATTTTACCTGGCGGAGAAGGAATTTTCATGGGTTATAGGCTTACCGTTTTTTCATTTTTTCGAGAAATTTATTCGGCCCCGATTCTTTGATTAATCCCCTAAATAAGCATCCCCGTGTGCACGGGGAGCGATGTAAACGAAGAACTAGCGCTTTCGAGTCAACTTATTTTATCTGGAGGAGAAGGAATTTTCATGGGCTATAGGCTTGCCATTTTTTCCTTTTTTCGAGAAATTTAATCGGCCCCGATTCTTTTATTATTCCCCTCAATAAGCATCCCCGTGTGCACGGGGAGCGATGTAAACGAAGAACTAGCGCTTTCGAGTCAACTTATTTTATCTGGAGGAGAAGGAATTTTCATGGGCTATAGGCTTGCCGTTTTTTCATTTTTTCGAGAAATTTATTCGGCCCCGATTCTTTTATTAATCCCCTAAATAAGCATCCCCGTGTGCACGGGGAGCGATGTAAACGAAGAACCAGCGCTTTCGAGTCAACTTATTTTACCTGGCGGAGAAGAAATTTTCATGGGCTATAGGCTTGCCGTTTTTTCATGTTTTCGAGAAATTTATTCGGCCCCGATTCTTTTATTAATCCCCTCAATAAGCATCCCCGCGTGCGTGGGGAGCGATGTAAACGAAGAACTAGTGCTTTCGAGTCAACTTATTTTACCTGGCGGAGAAGGAATTTTCATGGGCTATAGGCTTATTGCTTTTTCATTTTTTCGAGAAATATATTCGGCCCCGATTCTTTTATTATTCCCCTAAATAAGCATCCCCGTGTGCACGGGAGCGATGTAAACGAAGAACCAGCGCTTTCGAGTCAACTTATTTTACCTGGCGGAGAAGGAATTTTCATGGGCTATAGGCTTGCCGTTTTTCATTTTTTCGAGAAATTTATTCGGCCCCGATTCTTTGATTAATCCCCTAAATAAGCATCCCCGTGGGCACGGGGAGCGATGTAAACGAAGAACCAGCGCTTTCGAGTCAACCTATTTTACCTGGCGGAGAAGGAATTTTCATGGGCTATAGGCTTATTGCTTTTTCATTTTTTCGAGAAATTTATTCGGCCCCGATTCTTTGATTAATCCCCTAAATAAGCATCCCCGTGTGCACGGGGAGCGATGTAAACGAAGAACTAGCGCTTTCGAGTCAACTTATTTTATCTGGAGGAGAAGGAATTTTCATGGGCTATAGGCTTGCCGTTTTTTATTTTTTCGAGAAATTTATTCGGCCCCGATTCTTTGATTAATCCCCTCAATAAGCATCCCCGTGTGCACGGGTAGCGATGTAAACGAAGAACCAGCGCTTTCGAGTCAAACTATTTTACCTGGCGGAGAAGGAATTTTCATGGGTTATAGGCTTACCGTTTTTTCATTTTTTCGAGAAATTTATTCGGCCCCGATTCTTTGATTAATCCCCTCAATAAGCATCCCCGTGTGCACGGGTAGCGATGTAAACGAAGAACCAGCGCTTCCGAGTCAAACTATTTTACCTGGCGGAGAAGGAATTTTCATGGGCCATAGGCTTGCCGTTTTTCATTTTTTCGAGAAATTTATTCGGCCCCGATTCTTTGATTAATCCCCTCAATAAGCATCCCCGTGTGCACGGGTAGCGATGTAAACGAAGAACCAGCGCTTTCGAGTCAAACTATTTTACCTGGCGGAGAAGGAATTTTCATGGGCTATAGGCTTGCCGTTTTTTCATTTTTTCGAGAAATTTATTCGGCCCCGATTCTTTGATTAATCCCCTAAATAAGCATCCCCGTGTGCACGGGTAGCGATGTAAACGAAGAACCAGCGCTTTCGAGTCAACCTATTTTACCTGGCGGAGAAGGAATTTTCATGGGCTATAGGCTTGCCGTTTTTTCATTTTTTCGAGAAATTTATTCGGCACCGATTCTTTGATTAATCCCCTAAATAAGCATCCCCGTGTGCACGGGTAGCGATGTAAACGAAGAACCAGCGCTTTCGAGTCAACTTATTTTATCTGGCGGAGAAGGAATTTTCATGGGCTATAGGCTTGCCGTTTTTTCATTTTTTCGGGAAATTTATTCGGCCCCGATTCTTTGAGTATTCCCCTAAATAAGCATCCCCGTGTGCACGGGTAGCGATGTAAACGAAGAACCAGCGCTTTCGAGTCAACTTATTTTACCTGGCGGAGAAGGAATTTTCATGGGCTATAGGCTTATTGCTTTTTCATTTTTTCGAGAAATTTATTCGGCCCCGATTCTTTTATTATTCCCCGAAATAAGCATCCCCGTGTGCACGGGGAGCGATGTAAACGAAGAACCAGCGCTTTCGAGTCAACCTATTTTACCTGGAGGAGAAGGAATTTTCATGGGCTATAGGCTTGCCGTTTTTTCATTTTTTCGAGAAATTTATTCGGCCCCGATTCTTTTATTATTCCCCTAAATAAGCATCCCCGTGTGCACGGGGAGCGATGTAAACGAAGAACCAGCGCTTTCGAGTCAACCTATTTTACCTGGAGGAGAAGGAATTTTCATGGGCTATAGGCTTGCCGTTTTTTCATTTTTTCGAGAAATTTATTCGGCCCCGATTCTTTTATTATTCCCCTAAATAAGCATCCCCGTGTGCACGGGGAGCGATGTAAACGAAGAACCAGCGCTTTCGAGTCAACCTATTTTACCTGGAGGAGAAGGAATTTTCATGGGTTATAGGCTTGCCGTTTTTTCATTTTTTCGAGAAATTTATTCGGCCCCGATTCTTTTATTATTCCCCTAAATAAGCATCCCCGTGTGCACGGGGAGCGATGTAAACGAAGAACCAGCGCTTTCGAGTCAACTTATTTTACCTGGCGGAGAAGGAATTTTCATGGGCAAATAGGCTTGCAGTTTTTTCATTTTTTCGAGAAATTTATTCGGCCCCGATTCTTTTATTATTCCCCTAAATAAGCATCCCTGTGTGCACGGGGAGCGATGTAAACGAAGAACCAGCGCTTTCGAGTCAACCTATTTTACCTGGCGGAGAAGGAATTTTCATGGGCTATAGGCTTGCCGTTTTTTCATTTTCTCGAGAAATTTATTCGGCCCCGATTCTTTGATTAATCCCCTAAATAAGCATCCCCGTGTGCACGGGGAGCGATGTAAACGAAGAACTAGCGCTTTCGAGTCAACTTATTTTATCTGGAGGAGAAAGAATTTTCATGGGCTATAGGCTTGCCGTTTTTCATTATTTCGAGAAATTTATTCGGCCCCGATTCTTTGATTAATCCCCTAAATAAGCATCCCCGTGTGCACGGGTAGCGATGTAAACGAAGAACCAGCGCTTTCGAGTCAACCTATTTTACCTGGCGGAGAAGGAATTTTCATGGGTTATAGGCTTACCGTTTTTTCATTTTTTCGAGAAATTTATTCGGCCCCGATTCTTTGATTAATCCCCTAAATAAGCATCCCCGTGTGCACGGGGAGCGATGTAAACGAAGAACTAGCGCTTTCGAGTCAACTTATTTTATCTGGAGGAGAAGGAATTTTCATGGGCTATAGGCTTGCCATTTTTTCATTTTTTCGAGAAATTTATTCGGCCCCGATTCTTTTATTAATCCCCTCAATAAGCATCCCCGTGTGCACGGGGAGCGATGTAAACGAAGAACTAGCGCTTTCGAGTCAACTTATTTTATCTGGAGGAGAAGGAATTTTCATGGGCTATAGGCTTGCCGTTTTTTCATTTTTTCGAGAAATTTTTTCGGCCCCGATTCTTTTATTAATCCCCTAAATAAGCATCCCCGTGTGCACGGGGAGCGATGTAAACGAAGAACCAGCGCTTTCGAGTCAACTTATTTTACCTGGCGGAGAAGGAATTTTCATGGGCTATAGGCTTGCCGTTTTTTCATGTTTTCGAGAAATTTATTCGGCCCCGATTCTTTTATTAATCCCCTCAATAAGCATCCCCGCGTGCATGGGGAGCGATGTAAACGAAGAACTAGTGCTTTCGAGTCAACTTATTTTATCTGGAGAAGGAATTTTCATGGGCTATAGGCTTGCCGTTTTTTCATTTTTTCGAGAAATTTATTCGGCCCCGATTCTTTTATTAATCCCCTAAATAAGCATCCCCGTGTGCACGGGGAGCGATGTAAACGAAGAACTAGTGCTTTCGAGTCAACTTATTTTACCTGGCGGAGAAGGAATTTTCATGGGCTATATATAGGCTTGCCGTTTTTTCATGTTTTCGAGAAATTTATTCGGCCCCGATTCTTTGATTAATCCCCTAAATAAGCATCCCCGTGTGCATGGGGAGCGATGTAAACGAAGAACTAGTGCTTTCGAGTCAACTTATTTTACCTGGCGGAGAAGGAAATTTCATGGGCTATAGGCTTGCCGTTTTTTCATGTTTTCGAGAAATTTATTCGGCCCCGATTCTTTTATTAATCCCCTAAATAAGCATCCCCGTGTGCATGGGGAGCGATGTAAACGAAGAACTAGTGCTTTCGAGTCAACTTATTTTACCTGGCGGAGAAGGAATTTTCATGGGCTATAGGCTTATTGTTTTTTCATTTTTTCGAGAAATTTATTCGGCCCCGATTCTTTTATTAATCCCCTAAATAAGCATCCCCGTGTGCATGGGGAGCGATGTAAACGAAGAACTAGTGCTTTCGAGTCAAGTTATTTTACCTGGCGGAGAAGGAATTTTCATGGGCTATAGGCTTGCCGTTTTTTCATGTTTTCGAGAAATTTATTCGGCCCCGATTCTTTGATTAATCCCCTAAATAAGCATCCCCGTGTGCATGGGGTGCGATGTAAACGAAGAACTAGTGCTTTCGAGTCAACTTATTTTACCTGGCGGAGAAGGAAATTTTATGGGCTATAGGCTTGCCGTTTTTTCATGTTTTCGAGAAATTTATTCGGCCCCGTTTCTTTGATTAATCCCCTAAATAAGCATCCCCGTGTGCATGGGGAGCGATGTAAACGAAGAACTAGCACTTTCGAGTCAACCTATTTTACCTGGCGGAGAAAGAATTTTCATGGGCTATAGGCTTGCGGTTCTTTCATTTTTTCGAGAAATTTATTCGGCCCCAATTCTTTTATTAATCCCCTAAATAAGCATCCCCGTGTGCACGGGGAGCGATGTAAACGAAGAACTAGCACTTTCGAGTCAACCTATTTTACCTGGCGGAGAAGGAATTTTCATGGGCTATAAGCTTACCGTTTTTTCATTTTTTCGGGAAATTTATTCTGCCCCGATACTTTTATTAATCCCCTAAATAAGCATCCCCGTGTGCACGGGGAGCGATGTAAACGAAGAACTAGCACTTTCGAGTCAACCTATTTTACCTGGCCGAGAAGGAATATTCATGGGCTATAGGCTTACCGTTTTTTTCATTTTTTCGGGAAATTTATTCTGCCCCGATTCTTTTATTAATCCCTTAAATAAGCATCCCCGTGTGCACGGGGAGCGATGTAAACGAAGAACTAGCACTTTCGAGTCAACCTATTTTACCTGGCGGAGAAGGAATTTTCATGGGCTTACCGTTTTTTCATTTTTTCGGGAAATTTATTCGGCCCCGATTCTTTTATTAATCCCCTAAATAAGCATCCCCGTGTGCACAGGGAGCGATGTAAACGAAGAACTAGCACTTTCGAGTCAACCTATTTTACCTGGCAGAGAAAGAATTTTCATGGGCTACAGGCTTGCCGTTCTTTCATTTATTCGAGAAATTTATTCTGCCCCGATTCTTTTATTAATCCCCTAAATAAGCATCCCCGTGTGCACGGGGAGCGATGTAAACGAAGAACTAGCACTTTCGAGTCAACCTATTTTACCTGGCCGAGAAGGAATTTTCATGGGTTATAGGCTTGCCGTTCTTTCATTTTTTCGAGAAATTTATTCGGCCCCGATTCTTTTATTAATCCCCTAAATAAGCATCCCCGTGTGCACGGGGAGCGATGTAAACGAAGAACTAGCACTTTCGAGTCAACCTATTTTACCTGGCGGAGAAGGAATTTTCATGGGCTTACCGTTTTTTCATTTTTTCGGGAAATTTATTCGGCCCCGATTCTTTTATTAATCCCCTAAATAAGCATCCCCGTGTGCACGGGGAGCGATGTAAACGAAGAACTAGCACTTTCGAGTCAACCTATTTTACCTGGTGGAGAAGGAATTTTCATGGGCTATAGGCTTACCGTTTTTTCATTTTTTCGGGAAATTTATTCGGCCCCGATTCTTTTATTAATCCCCTAAATAAGCATCCCCGTGTGCACGGGGAGCGATGTAAACGAAGAACTAGCACTTTCGAGTCAACCTATTTTACCTGGCGGAGAAAGAATTTTCATGGGCTAAAGGCTTACCGTTTTTTCATTTTTTCGGGAAATTTATTCTGCCCCGATTCTTTTATTAATCCCCTAAATAAGCATCCCCGTGTGCACGGGGAGCGATGTAAACGAAGAACTAGCACTTTCGAGTCAACCTATTTTACCTGGCGGAGAAAGAATTTTCATGGGCTAAAGGCTTACCGTTTTTTCATTTTTTCGGGAAATTTATTCTGCCCCGATTCTTTTATTAATCCCCTAAATAAGCATCCCCGTGCGCACGGGGAGCGATGTAAACGAAGAACTGGCACTTTCGAGTCAACCTATTTTACCTGGCGGAGAAGGAATTTTCATGGGTTATAGGCTTGCCGTTCTTTCATTTTTTCGAGAAATTTATTCGGCCCCGATTCTTTTATTAATCCCCTAAATAAGCATCCCCGTGTGCACGGGGAGCGATGTAAACGAAGAACTGGCACTTTCGAGTCAACCTATTTTACCTGGCGGAGAAGGAATTTTCATGGGCTATAGGCTTACCGTTTTTTCATTTTTTCGGGAAATTTATTCTGCCCCGATTCTTTTATTAATCCCCTAAATAAGCATCCCCATGTGCACGGGGAGCGATGTAAACGAAGAACTAGCGCTTTCGAGTCAACTTATTTTACCTGGCGGAGAAGGAATTTTCATGGGCTATAGGCTTACCGTTTTTTCATTTTTTCGGGAAATTTATTCTGCCCCGATTCTTTTATTAATCCCCTAAATAAGCATCCGTGTGTGCACGGGGAGCGATGTAAACGAAGAACTAGCACTTTCGAGTCAACCTATTTTACCTGGCCGAGAAGGAATTTTCATGGGTTATAGGCTTGCCCTTCTTTCATTTTTTCGAGAAATTTATTCGGCCCCGATTCTTTTATTAATCCCCTAAATAAGCATCCCCGTGTGCACGGGGAGCGATGTAAACGAAGAACTGGCACTTTCGAGTCAACCTATTTTACCTGGCGGAGAAGGAATTTTCATGGGTTATAGGCTTACCGTTTTTTCATTTTTTCGAGAAATTTATTCGGGACCTATTCTTTTATTAATCCCCTAAATAAGCATCCTCGCGTGCACGGGGAGCGATGTAAACGAAGAACTAGCACTTTCGAGTCAACCTATTTTACCTGGCCGAGAAGGAATTTTCATGGGTTATAGGCTTGCCGTTCTTTCATTTTTTCGGGAAATTTATTCTGCCCCGATTCTTTTATTAATCCCCTAAATAAGCATCACCGTGTGCACGGGGAGCGATGTAAACGAAGAACTAGCACTTTCGAGTCAACCTATTTTACCTGGCGGAGAAGGAATTTTCATGGGTTATAGGCTTACCGTTTTTTCATTTTTTCGAGAAATTTATTCGGGACATATTCTTTTATTAATCCCCTAAATAAGCATCCTCGCGTGCACGGGGAGCGATGTAAACGAAGAACTAGCACTTTCGAGTCAACCTATTTTACCTGGCCGAGAAGGAATTTTCATGGGTTATAGGCTTGCCGTTCTTTCATTTTTTCGGGAAATTTATTCTGCCCCGATTCTTTTATTAATCCCCTAAATAAGCATCCCCGTGTGCACGGGGAGCGATGTAAACGAAGAACTAGCACTTTCGAGTCAACCTATTTTACCTGGCGGAGAAGGAATTTTCATGGGCTATAGGCTTACCGTTTCTTCATTTTTTCGGGAAATTTATTCGGGACCTATTCTTTTATTAATCCCCTAAATAAGCATCCTCGCGTGCACGGGGAGCGATGTAAACGAAGAACTAGCACTTTCGAGTCAACCTATTTTACCTGGCCGAGAAGGAATTTTCATGGGTTATAGGCTTGCCGTTCTTTCATTTTTTCGGGAAATTTATTCTGCCCCGATTCTTTTATTAATCCCCTAAATAAGCATCCCCGTGTGCACGGGGAGCGATGTAAACGAAGAACTAGCACTTTCGAGTCAACCTATTTTACCTGGCGGAGAAGGAATTTTCATGGGCTATAGGCTTACCGTTTTTTCATTTTTTCGGGAAATTTATTCGGCCCCGATTCTTTTATTAATCCCCTAAATAAGCATCACCGTGTGCACGGGGAGCGATGTAAACGAAGAACTAGAGCTTTCGAGTCAACCTATTTTACCTGGCGGAGAAGGAATTTTCATGGGCTATAGGCTTACCGTTTTTTCATTTTTTCGAGAAATTTATTCGGGACCTATTCTTTTATTAATCCCCTAAATAAGCATCCTCGCGTGCACGGGGAGCGATGTAAACGAAGAACTAGCACTTTCGAGTCAACCTATTTTACCTGGCCGAGAAGGAATTTTCATGGGTTATAGGCTTGCCGTTCTTTCATTTTTTCGGGAAATTTATTCTGCCCCGATTCTTTTATTAATCCCCTAAATAAGCATCCCCGTGTGCACGGGGAGCGATGTAAACGAAGAACTAGCACTTTCGAGTCAACCTATTTTACCTGGCGGAGAAGGAATTTTCATGGGCTATAGGCTTACCGTTTTTTCATTTTTTCGGGAAATTTATTCGGCCCCGATTCTTTTATTAATCCCCTAAATAAGCATCCCCGTGTGCACGGGGAGCGATGTAAACGAAGAACTAGCACTTTCGAGTCAACCTATTTTACCTGGCGGAGAAAGTATTTCATGGGCTATAGGCTTGCGGTTCTTTCATTTTTTCGAGAAATTTATTCGGGACCTATTCCTTTATTTATCCCCTAAATAAGCGTCCTCGCGTGCACGGGGAGCGATGTAAACGAAGAACTAGCACTTTCGAGTCAACCTAATTTACCTGGCCGAGAAGGAATTTTCATGGGTTATAGGCTTGCCGTTCTTTCATTTTTTCGGGAAATTTATTCTGCCCCGATTCTTTTATTAATCCCCTAAATAAGCATCCCCGTGTGCACGGGGAGCGATGTAAACGAAGAACTAGCACTTTCGAGTCAACCTATTTTACCTGGCGGAGAAGGAATTTTCATGGGCTATAGGCTTACCGTTTTTTCATTTTTTCGGGAAATTTATTCGGCCCCGATTCTTTTATTAATCCCCCAAATAAGCATCCCCGTGTGCACGGGGAGCGATGTAAACGAAGAACTAGCACTTTCGAGTCAACCTATTTTACCTGGCGGAGAAAGTATTTCATGGGCTATAGGCTTGCGGTTCTTTCATTTTTTCGAGAAATTTATTCGGCCCCGATTCTTTTATTAATCCCCTAAATAAGCATCCCCGTGTGCACGGGGAGCGATCTAAACGAAGAACTAGCACTTTCGAGTCAACTTATTTTACCTGGCGGAGAAAGAATTTTCATGGGCTATAGGCTTGCCGTTCTTTCATTTTTTCGAGAAATTTATTCTGCCCCGATTCTTTTATTAATCCCCTAAATAAGCATCCCCGTGTGCACGGGGAGCGATGTAAACGAAGAACTAGCACTTTCGAGCCAACCTATTTTACCTGGCCGAGAAGGAATTTTCATGGGTTATAGGCTTGCCGTTCTTTCATTTTTTCGAGAAATTTATTCGGCCCCGATTCTTTTATTAATCCCCTAAATAAGCATCCCCGTGTGCACGGGGAGCGATGTAAACGAAGAACTAGCACTTTCGAGTCAACCTATTTTACCTGGCGGAGAAGGAATTTTATAGGCTTACCGTTTTTTCATTTTTTCGGGAAATTTATTCGGCCCCGATTCTTTTATTAATCCCCTAAATAAGCATCCCCGTGTGCACGGGGAGCGATGTAAACGAAGAACTAGCACTTTCGAGTCAACCTATTTTACCTGGCGGAGAAGGAATTTTCATGGGCTATAGGCTTACCGTTTTTTCATTTTTTCGGGAAATTTATTCTGCCCCGATTCTTTTATTAATCCCCTAAATAAGCATCCCCGTGTGCACGGGGAGCGATGTAAACGAAGAACTAGCACTTTCGAGTCAACCTATTTTACCTGGCCGAGAAGGAATTTTCATGGGCTATAGGCTTACCGTTTTTTCCTTTTTTCGGGAAATTTATTCTGCCCGATTCTTTTATTAATCCCCTAAATAAGCATCCCCGTGTGCACGGGGAGCGATGTAAACGAAGAACTAGCACTTTCGAGTCAACCTATTTTACCTGGCGGAGAAAGAATTTTCATGGGCTATAGGCTTGCCGTCCTTTCATTTTTTCGAGAAATTTATTCTGCCCGATTCTTTTATTAATCCCCTAAATAAGCATCCCCGTGTGCACGGGGAGCGATGTAAACGAAGAACTAGCACTTTCGAGTCAACCTATTTTACCTGGCCGAGAAGGAATTTTCATGGGCTATAGGCTTACCGTTTTTTCCTTTTTTCGGGAAATTTATTCTGCCCGATTCTTTTATTAATCCCCTAAATAAGCATCCCCGTGTGCACGGGGAGCGATGTAAACGAAGAACTAGCACTTTCGAGTCAACCTATTTTACCTGGCGGAGAAAGAATTTTCATGGGCTATAGGCTTGCCGTTCTTTCATTTTTTCGAGAAATTTATTCTGCCCCGATTCTTTTATTAATGCCCTAAATAAGCATCCCCGTGTGCACGGGGAGCGATGTAAACGAAGAACTAGCACTTTCGAGTCAACCTATTTTACCTGGCGGAGAAGGAATTTTCATGGGCTTACTGTTTTTTCATTTTTTCGGGAAATTTATTCGGCCCCGATTCTTTTATTAATCCACTAAATAAGCATCCCCATGTGCACGGGGAGCGATGTAAAAGAAGAACTAGCACTTTCGAGTCAACCTATTTTACCTGGCGGAGAAGGAATTTTCATGGGCTATAGGCTTACCGTTTTTTCATTTTTTCGGGAAATTTATTCTGCCCGATTCTTTTATTAATCCCCTAAATAAGCATCCCCGTGTGCACGGGGAGCGATGTAAACGAAGAACTAGCACTTTCGAGTCAACCTATTTTACCTGGCCGAGAAGGAATTCTCATGGGCTATAGGCTTACCGTTTTTTCCTTTTTTCGGGAAATTTATTCTGCCCGATTCTTTTAATAATCCCCTAAATAAGCATCCCCGTGTGCACGGGGAGCGATGTAAACGAAGAACTAGCACTTTCGAGTCAACCCATTTTACCTGGCGGAGAAAGAATTTTCATGGGTTATAGGCTTGCCGTTCTTTCATTTTTTCGAGAAATTTATTCGGCCCCGATTCTTTTATTAATCCCCTAAATAAGCATCCCCGTGTGCACGGGGAGCGATGTAAACGAAGAACTAGCACTTTCGAGTAAACCTATTTTACCTGGCGGAGAAGGAATTTTCATGGGCTTACTGTTTTTTCATTTTTTCGGGAAATTTATTCGGCCCCGATTCTTTTATTAATCCACTAAATAAGCATCCCCATGTGCACGGGGAGCGATGTAAACGAAGAACTAGCACTTTCGAGTCAACCTATTTTACCTGGCGGAGAAGGAATTTTCATGGGCTATAGGCTTGCCGTTCTTTCATTTTTTCGAGAAATTTATTCTGCCCCGATTCTTTTATTAATCCCCTAAATAAGCATCCCCGTGTGCACGGGGAGCGATGTAAACGAAGAACTAGCACTTTCGAGTCAACCTATTTTACCTGGCGGAGAAGGAATTTTCATGGGCTTACCGTTTTTTCATTTTTTCGGGAAATTTATTCGGCCCCGATTCTTTTATTAATCCCCTAAATAAGCATCCCCGTGTGCACAGGGAGCGATGTAAACGAAGAACTAGCACTTTCGAGTCAACCTATTTTACCTGGCAGAGAAAGAATTTTTATGGGCTATAGGCTTGCCCTCCTTTCATTTTTTCGAGAAATTTATTCTGCCCCGATTCTTTTATTAATCCCCTAAATAAGCATCCCCGTGTGCACGGGGAGCGATGTAAACGAAGAACTAGCACTTTCGAGCCAACCTATTTTACCTGGCCGAGAAGGAATTTTCATGGGTTATAGGCTTGCCGTTCTTTCATTTTTTCGAGAAATTTATTCGGCCCCGATTCTTTTATTAATCCCCTAAATAAGCATCCCCGTGTGCACGGGGAGCGATGTAAACGAAGAACTAGCACTTTCGAGTCAACCTATTTTACCTGGCGGAGAAGGAATTTTATAGGCTTACCGTTTTTTCATTTTTTCGGGAAATTTATTAGGCCCCGATTCTTTTATTAATCCCCTAAATAAGCATCCCCGTGTGCACGGGGAGCGATGTAAACGAAGAACTAGCACTTTCGAGTCAACCTATTTTACCTGGCGGAGAAGGAATTTTCATGGGCTATAGGCTTACCGTTTTTTCATTTTTTCGGGAAATTTATTCTGCCCCGATTCTTTTATTAATCCCCTAAATAAGCATCCCCGTGTGCACGGGGAGCGATGTAAACGAAGAACTAGCACTTTCGAGTCAACCTATTTTACCTGGCCGAGAAGGAATTTTCATGGGCTATAGGCTTACCGTTTTTTCCTTTTTTCGGGAAATTTATTCTGCCCGATTCTTTTATTAATCCCCTAAATAAGCATCCCCGTGTGCACGGGGAGCGATGTAAACGAAGAACTAGCACTTTCGAGTCAACCTATTTTACCTGGCGGAGAAAGAATTTTCATGGGCTATAGGCTTGCCGTCCTTTCATTTTTTCGAGAAATTTATTCTGCCCCGATTCTTTTATTAATCCCCTAAATAAGCATCCCCGTGTGCACGGGGAGCAATGTAAACGAAGAACTAGCACTTTCGAGTCAACCTATTTTACCTGGCGGAGAAAGAATTTTCATGGGCTATAGGCTTACCGTTCTTTCATTTCTTCGGGAAATTTATTCTGCCCCGATTCTTTTATTAATCCCCTAAATAAGCATCCCCGTGTGCACGGGGAGCTATGTAAACGAAGAACTAGCACTTTCGAGTCAACCTATTTTACCTGGCGGAGAAAGAACTTTCATGGGCTATAGGCTTGCCGTTCTTTCATTTTTTCGAGAAATTTATTCTGCCCCGATTCTTTTATTAATCCCCTAAATAAGCATCCCCGTGTGCACGGGGAGCGATGTAAACGAAGAACTAGCACTTTCGAGTCAACCTATTTTACCTGGCGGAGAAAGAATTTTCATGGGCTATAGGCTTGCGGTTCTTTCGTTTTTTCGAGAAATTTATTCGGCCCCGATTCTTTTATTAATCCCCTAAATAAGCATCCCCGTGTGCACGGGGAGCAATGTAAACGAAGAACTATCGCTTTCGAGTCAACTTATTTTACCTGGCGGAGAAGGAATTTTCATGGGCTATAGGCTTACCGTTTTTTCATTCTTTCGGGAAATTTATTCTGCCCCGATTCTTTTATTAATCCCCTAAATAAGCATCCCCGTGTGCACGGGGAGCGATGTAAACGAAGAACTAGCACTTTCGAGTCAACCTATTTTACCTGGCGGAGAAGGAATTTTCATGGGCTATAGGCTTACCGTTTTTCATTTTTTCGGGAAATTTATTCGGCCCCGATTCTTTTATTAATCCCCTAAATAAGCATCCCCGTGTGCACGGGGAGCGATGTAAACGAAGAACAGAGCACTTTCGAGTAAACCTATTTTACCTGGTGGAGAAGGAATTTTAATGGGCAATAGGCTTGCCGTTCTTTCATTTTTTCGAGAAATTTATTCGGCCCCGATTCTTTTATTTTTCCCCTAAATAAGCATCCCCGTGTGCACGGGGAGCGATGTAAACGAAGAACTAGCACTTTCGAGTCAACCTATTTTACCTGGCGGAGAAAGAATTTTCATGGGCTATAGGCTTGCGGTTCTTTCGTTTTTTCGAGAAATTTATTCGGCCCCGATTCTTTTATTAATCCCCTAAATAAGCATCCCCGTGTGCACGGGGAGCAATGTAAACGAAGAACTATCGCTTTCGAGTCAACTTATTTTACCTGGCGGAGAAGGAATTTTCATGGGCTATAGGCTTACCGTTTTTTCATTCTTTCGGGAAATTTATTCTGCCCCGATTCTTTTATTAATCCCCTAAATAAGCATCCCCGTGTGCACGGGGAGCGATGTAAACGAAGAACTAGCACTTTCGAGTCAACCTATTTTACCTGGCGGAGAAGGAATTTTCATGGGCTATAGGCTTACCGTTTTTCATTTTTTCGGGAAATTTATTCGGCCCCGATTCTTTTATTAATCCCCTAAATAAGCATCCCCGTGTGCACGGGGAGCGATGTAAACGAAGAACAGAGCACTTTCGAGTAAACCTATTTTACCTGGTGGAGAAGGAATTTTAATGGGCAATAGGCTTGCCGTTCTTTCATTTTTTCGAGAAATTTATTCGGCCCCGATTCTTTTATTTTTCCCCTAAATAAGCATCCCCGTGTGCACGGGGAGCGATGTAAACGAAGAACTAGAGCTTTCGAGTAAACTTATTTTACCTGGCGGAGAAGGAATTTTCATGGGCTATAGGCTTACCGTTTTTTCATTTTTTCGGGAAATTTATTCTGCCCCGATTCTTTTATTAATCCCCTAAATAGGCATCCCCGTGTGCACGGGGAGCGATGTAAACGAACAACTAGCACTTTCGAGTCAACCTATTTTACCTGGTGGAGAAGGAATTTTCATGGGCTATAGGCTTGCCGTTCTTTCATTTTTTCGAGAAATTTATTCTGCCCCGATTCTTTTATTAATCCCCTAAATAAGCATCCCCGTGTGCACGGGGAGCGATGTAAACGAAGAACTAGAGCTTTCGAGTAAACTTATTTTACCTGGCGGAGAAGGAATTTTCATGGGCTATAGGCTTACCGTTTTTTCATTCTTTCGGGAAATTTATTCTGCCCCGATTCTTTTATTAATCCCCTAAATAAGCATCCCCGTGTGCACGGGGAGCGATGTAAACGAACAACTAGCACTTTCGAGTCAACCTATTTTACCTGGCGGAGAAGGAATTTTCATGGGCTATAGGCTTACCGTTTTTTCTGTTTTTCGGGAAATTTATTCTGCCCCGATTCTTTTATTAATCCCCTAAATAAGCATCCCCGTGTGCACGGGGAGCGATGTAAACGAAGAACTAGCACTTTCGAGTCAACCTATTTTACCTGGCGGAGAAGGAATTTTCATGGGCTATAGGCTTACCGTTTTTCATTTTTTCGGGAAATTTATTCGGCCCCGATTCTTTTATTAATCCCCTAAATAAGCATCCCCGTGTGCACGGGGAGCGATGTAAACGAAGAACAGAGCACTTTCGAGTAAACCTATTTTACCTGGCGGAGAAGGAATTTTCATGGGCAATAGGCTTGCCGTTCTTTCATTTTTTCGAGAAATTTATTCGGCCCCGATTCTTTTATTTTTCCCCTAAATAAGCATCCCCGTGTGCACGGGGAGCGATGTAAACGAAGAACTAGAGCTTTCGAGTAAACTTATTTTACCTGGCGGAGAAGGAATTTTCATGGGCTATAGGCTTACCGTTTTTTTCATTTTTTCGGGAAATTTATTCTGCCCCGATTCTTTTATTAATCCCCTAAATAGGCATCCCCGTGTGCACGGGGAGCGATGTAAACGAACAACTAGCACTTTCGAGTCAACCTATTTTACCTGGCGGAGAAGGAATTTTCATGGGCTATAGGCTTACCGTTTTTTCATTCTTTCGGGAAATTTATTCTGCCCCGATTCTTTTATTAATCCCCTAAATAAGCATCCCCGTGTGCACGGGGAGCGATGTAAACGAACAACTAGCACTTTCGAGTCAACCTATTTTACCTGGCGGAGAAGGAATTTTCATGGGCTATAGGCTTACCGTTTTTTCTGTTTTTCGGGAAATTTATTCTGCCCCGATTCTTTCATTAATCCCCTAAATAAGCATCCCCGTGTGCACGGGGAGCGATGTAAACGAACAACTAGCACTTTCGAGTCAACCTATTTTACCTGGCGGAGAAGGAATTTTCATGGGCTATAGGCTTGCCGTTCTTTCATTTTTTCGAGAAATTTATTCTGCCCCGATTCTTTTATTAATCCCCTAAATAAGCATCCCCGTGTGCACGGGGAGCGATGTAAACGAAGAACTAGAGCTTTCGAGTAAACTTATTTTACCTGGCGGAGAAGGAATTTTCATGGGCTATAGGCTTACCGTTTTTTCATTCTTTCGGGAAATTTATTCTGCCCCGATTCTTTTATTAATCCCCTAAATAAGCATCCCCGTGTGCACGGGGAGCGATGTAAACGAACAACTAGCACTTTCGAGTCAACCTATTTTACCTGGCGGAGAAGGAATTTTCATGGGCTATAGGCTTACCGTTTTTTCTGTTTTTCGGGAAATTTATTCTGCCCCGATTCTTTTATTAATCCCCTAAATAAGCATCCCCGTGTGCACGGGGAGCGATGTAAACGAAGAACTAGCACTTTCGAGTCAACCTATTTTACCTGGCGGAGAAGGAATTTTCATGGGCTATAGGCTTACCGTTTTTTCATTTTTTCGGGAAATTTATTCGGCCCCGATTCTTTTATTAATCCCCTAAATAAGCATCCCCGTGTGCACGGGGAGCGATGTAAACGAAGAACTAGCACTTTCGAGTCAACCTATTTTACCTGGCGGAGAAAGAATTTTCATGGGCTAAAGGCTTGCCGTTCTTTCATTTTTTCGAGAAATTTATTCTGCCCCGATTCTTTTATTAATCCCCTAAATAAGCATCCCCGTGTGCACGGGGATCGATGTAAACGAAGAACTAGCACTTTCGAGTCAACCTATTTTACCTGGCGGAGAAAGAATTTTCATGGGCTATAGGCTTACCGTTTTTTAATTTTTTCGGGAAATTTATTCTGCCCCGATTCTTTTATTAATCCCCTAAATAAGCATCCCCGTGTGCACGGGGAGCGATGTAAACGAAGAACTAGCACTTTCGAGTCAACCTATTTTACCTGGCGGAGAAAGAATTTTCATGGGCCATAGGCTTGCCGTTCTTTCATTTTTTCGAGAAATTTATTCGGCCCCGATTCTTTTATTAATCCCCTAAATAAGCATCCCCGTGTGCACGGGGAGCGATGTAAACGAAGAACTAGCACTTTCGAGTCAACCTATTTTACCTGGCGGAGAAAGAATTTTCATGGGCTATAGGCTTGCGGTTCTTTCATTTTTTTCGAGAAATTTAATCGGCCCCGATTCTTTTATTAATCCCCTAAATAAGCATCCCCGTGTGCACGGGGAGCAATGTAAACGAAGAACTAGCGCTTTCGAGTCAACTTATTTTACCTGGCGGAGAAGGAATTTTCATGGGATATAGGCTTACCGTTTTTTCATTCTTTCGGGAAATTTATTCTGCCCCGATTCTTTTATTAATCCCCTAAATAAGCATCCCCGTGTGCACGGGGAGCGATGTAAACGAAGAACTAGCACTTTCGAGTCAACCTATTTTACCTGGCGGAGAAGGAATTTTCATGGGCTATAGGCTTACCGTTTTTCATTTTTTCGGGAAATTTATTCGGCCCCGATTCTTTTATTATTCCCCTAAATAAGCATCCCCGTGTGCACGGGGCGCGATGTAAACGAAGAACTAGCACTTTCGAGTCAACCTATTTTACCTGGCCGAGAAGGAATTTTCATGGGCTATAGGCTTACCGTTTTTTCCTTTTTTCGGGAAATTTATTCTGCCCGATTCTTTTATTAATCCCCTAAATAAGCATCCCCGTGTGCACGGGGAGCGATGTAAACGAAGAACTAGCACTTTCGAGTCAACCTATTTTACCTGGCGGAGAAAGAATTTTCATGGGCTATAGGCTTGCCGTCCTTTCATTTTTTCGAGAAATTTATTCTGCCCCGATTCTTTTATTAATCCCCTAAATAAGCATCCCCGTGTGCACGGGGAGCAATGTAAACGAAGAACTAGCACTTTCGAGTCAACCTATTTTACCTGGCGGAGAAAGAATTTTCATGGGCTATAGGCTTACCGTTCTTTCATTTCTTCGGGAAATTTATTCTGCCCCGATTCTTTTATTAATCCCCTAAATAAGCATCCCCGTGTGCACGGGGAGCTATGTAAACGAAGAACTAGCACTTTCGAGTCAACCTATTTTACCTGGCGGAGAAAGAACTTTCATGGGCTATAGGCTTGCCGTTCTTTCATTTTTTCGAGAAATTTATTCTGCCCCGATTCTTTTATTAATCCCCTAAATAAGCATCCCCGTGTGCACGGGGAGCGATGTAAACGAAGAACTAGCACTTTCGAGTCAACCTATTTTACCTGGCGGAGAAAGAATTTTCATGGGCTATAGGCTTGCGGTTCTTTCGTTTTTTCGAGAAATTTATTCGGCCCCGATTCTTTTATTAATCCCCTAAATAAGCATCCCCGTGTGCACGGGGAGCAATGTAAACGAAGAACTATCGCTTTCGAGTCAACTTATTTTACCTGGCGGAGAAGGAATTTTCATGGGCTATAGGCTTACCGTTTTTTCATTCTTTCGGGAAATTTATTCTGCCCCGATTCTTTTATTAATCCCCTAAATAAGCATCCCCGTGTGCACGGGGAGCGATGTAAACGAAGAACTAGCACTTTCGAGTCAACCTATTTTACCTGGCGGAGAAGGAATTTTCATGGGCTATAGGCTTACCGTTTTTCATTTTTTCGGGAAATTTATTCGGCCCCGATTCTTTTATTAATCCCCTAAATAAGCATCCCCGTGTGCACGGGGAGCGATGTAAACGAAGAACAGAGCACTTTCGAGTAAACCTATTTTACCTGGTGGAGAAGGAATTTTAATGGGCAATAGGCTTGCCGTTCTTTCATTTTTTCGAGAAATTTATTCGGCCCCGATTCTTTTATTTTTCCCCTAAATAAGCATCCCCGTGTGCACGGGGAGCGATGTAAACGAAGAACTAGCACTTTCGAGTCAACCTATTTTACCTGGCGGAGAAAGAATTTTCATGGGCTATAGGCTTGCGGTTCTTTCGTTTTTTCGAGAAATTTATTCGGCCCCGATTCTTTTATTAATCCCCTAAATAAGCATCCCCGTGTGCACGGGGAGCAATGTAAACGAAGAACTATCGCTTTCGAGTCAACTTATTTTACCTGGCGGAGAAGGAATTTTCATGGGCTATAGGCTTACCGTTTTTTCATTCTTTCGGGAAATTTATTCTGCCCCGATTCTTTTATTAATCCCCTAAATAAGCATCCCCGTGTGCACGGGGAGCGATGTAAACGAAGAACTAGCACTTTCGAGTCAACCTATTTTACCTGGCGGAGAAGGAATTTTCATGGGCTATAGGCTTACCGTTTTTCATTTTTTCGGGAAATTTATTCGGCCCCGATTCTTTTATTAATCCCCTAAATAAGCATCCCCGTGTGCACGGGGAGCGATGTAAACGAAGAACAGAGCACTTTCGAGTAAACCTATTTTACCTGGTGGAGAAGGAATTTTAATGGGCAATAGGCTTGCCGTTCTTTCATTTTTTCGAGAAATTTATTCGGCCCCGATTCTTTTATTTTTCCCCTAAATAAGCATCCCCGTGTGCACGGGGAGCGATGTAAACGAAGAACTAGAGCTTTCGAGTAAACTTATTTTACCTGGCGGAGAAGGAATTTTCATGGGCTATAGGCTTACCGTTTTTTCATTTTTTCGGGAAATTTATTCTGCCCCGATTCTTTTATTAATCCCCTAAATAGGCATCCCCGTGTGCACGGGGAGCGATGTAAACGAACAACTAGCACTTTCGAGTCAACCTATTTTACCTGGCGGAGAAGGAATTTTCATGGGCTATAGGCTTGCCGTTCTTTCATTTTTTCGAGAAATTTATTCTGCCCCGATTCTTTTATTAATCCCCTAAATAAGCATCCCCGTGTGCACGGGGAGCGATGTAAACGAAGAACTAGAGCTTTCGAGTAAACTTATTTTACCTGGCGGAGAAGGAATTTTCATGGGCTATAGGCTTACCGTTTTTTCATTCTTTCGGGAAATTTATTCTGCCCCGATTCTTTTATTAATCCCCTAAATAAGCATCCCCGTGTGCACGGGGAGCGATGTAAACGAACAACTAGCACTTTCGAGTCAACCTATTTTACCTGGCGGAGAAGGAATTTTCATGGGCTATAGGCTTACCGTTTTTTCTGTTTTTCGGGAAATTTATTCTGCCCCGATTCTTTTATTAATCCCCTAAATAAGCATCCCCGTGTGCACGGGGAGCGATGTAAACGAAGAACTAGCACTTTCGAGTCAACCTATTTTACCTGGCGGAGAAGGAATTTTCATGGGCTATAGGCTTACCGTTTTTCATTTTTTCGGGAAATTTATTCGGCCCCGATTCTTTTATTAATCCCCTAAATAAGCATCCCCGTGTGCACGGGGAGCGATGTAAACGAAGAACAGAGCACTTTCGAGTAAACCTATTTTACCTGGCGGAGAAGGAATTTTCATGGGCAATAGGCTTGCCGTTCTTTCATTTTTTCGAGAAATTTATTCGGCCCCGATTCTTTTATTTTTCCCCTAAATAAGCATCCCCGTGTGCACGGGGAGCGATGTAAACGAAGAACTAGAGCTTTCGAGTAAACTTATTTTACCTGGCGGAGAAGGAATTTTCATGGGCTATAGGCTTACCGTTTTTTCATTTTTTCGGGAAATTTATTCTGCCCCGATTCTTTTATTAATCCCCTAAATAGGCATCCCCGTGTGCACGGGGAGCGATGTAAACGAACAACTAGCACTTTCGAGTCAACCTATTTTACCTGGCGGAGAAGGAATTTTCATGGGCTATAGGCTTACCGTTTTTTCATTCTTTCGGGAAATTTATTCTGCCCCGATTCTTTTATTAATCCCCTAAATAAGCATCCCCGTGTGCACGGGGAGCGATGTAAACGAACAACTAGCACTTTCGAGTCAACCTATTTTACCTGGCGGAGAAGGAATTTTCATGGGCTATAGGCTTACCGTTTTTTCTGTTTTTCGGGAAATTTATTCTGCCCCGATTCTTTCATTAATCCCCTAAATAAGCATCCCCGTGTGCACGGGGAGCGATGTAAACGAAGAACTAGCACTTTCGAGTCAACCTATTTTACCTGGCGGAGAAGGAATTTTCATGGGCTATAGGCTTACCGTTTTTTCATTTTTTCGGGAAATTTATTCGGCCCCGATTCTTTTATTAATCCCCTAAATAAGCATCCCCGTGTGCACGGGGAGCGATGTAAACGAAGAACTAGAGCTTTCGAGTAAACTTATTTTACCTGGCGGAGAAGGAATTTTCATGGGCTATAGGCTTACCGTTTTTTCATTTTTTCGGGAAATTTATTCTGCCCCGATTCTTTTATTAATCCCCTAAATAAGCATCCCCGTGTGCACGGGGAGCGATGTAAACGAACAACTAGCACTTTCGAGTCAACCTATTTTACCTGGCGGAGAAGGAATTTTCATGGGCTATAGGCTTGCCGTTCTTTCATTTTTTCGAGAAATTTATTCTGCCCCGATTCTTTTATTAATCCCCTAAATAAGCATCCCCGTGTGCACGGGGAGCGATGTAAACGAAGAACTAGCACTTTCGAGTCAACCTATTTTACCTGGCGGAGAAAGAATTTTCATGGGCTAAAGGCTTGCCGTTCTTTCATTTTTTCGAGAAATTTATTCTGCCCCGATTCTTTTATTAATCCCCTAAATAAGCATCCCCGTGTGCACGGGGATCGATGTAAACGAAGAACTAGCACTTTCGAGTCAACCTATTTTACCTGGCGGAGAAAGAATTTTCATGGGCTATAGGCTTACCGTTTTTTAATTTTTTCGGGAAATTTATTCTGCCCCGATTCTTTTATTAATCCCCTAAATAAGCATCCCCGTGTGCACGGGGAGCGATGTAAACGAAGAACTAGCACTTTCGAGTCAACCTATTTTACCTGGCGGAGAAAGAATTTTCATGGGCCATAGGCTTGCCGTTCTTTCATTTTTTCGAGAAATTTATTCGGCCCCGATTCTTTTATTAATCCCCTAAATAAGCATCCCCGTGTGCACGGGGAGCGATGTAAACGAAGAACTAGCACTTTCGAGTCAACCTATTTTACCTGGCGGAGAAAGAATTTTCATGGGCTATAGGCTTGCGGTTCTTTCATTTTTTCGAGAAATTTAATCGGCCCCGATTCTTTTATTAATCCCCTAAATAAGCATCCCCGTGTGCACGGGGAGCAATGTAAACGAAGAACTAGCGCTTTCGAGTCAACTTATTTTACCTGGCGGAGAAGGAATTTTCATGGGATATAGGCTTACCGTTTTTTCATTCTTTCGGGAAATTTATTCTGCCCCGATTCTTTTATTAATCCCCTAAATAAGCATCCCCGTGTGCACGGGGAGCGATGTAAACGAAGAACTAGCACTTTCGAGTCAACCTATTTTACCTGGCGGAGAAGGAATTTTCATGGGCTATAGGCTTACCGTTTTTCATTTTTTCGGGAAATTTATTCGGCCCCGATTCTTTTATTAATCCCCTAAATAAGCATCCCCGTGTGCAAGGGGAGCGATGTAAACGAAGAACAGAGCACTTTCGAGTAAACCTTTTTTACCTGGCGGAGAAGGAATTTTCATGGGCAATAGGCTTGCCGTTCTTTCATTTTTTCGAGAAATTTATTCGGCCCCGATTGTTTTATTAATCCCCTAAATAAGCATCCCCGTGTGCACGGGGAGCGATGTAAACGAAGAACTAGCACTTTCGAGTCAACCTATTTTACCTGGCGGAGAAGGAATTTTCATGGGCTATAGGCTTACCGTTTTTCATTTTTTCGGGAAATTTATTCGGCCCCGATTCTTTTATTAATCCCCTAAATAAGCATCCCCGTGTGCACGGGGAGCGATGTAAACGAAGAACAGAGCACTTTCGAGTAAACCTATTTTACCTGGCGGAGAAGGAATTTTCATGGGCAATAGGCTTGCCGTTCTTTCATTTTTTCGAGAAATTTATTCGGCCCCGATTCTTTTATTTTTCCCCTAAATAAGCATCCCCGTGTGCACGGGGAGCGATGTAAACGAAGAACTAGAGCTTTCGAGTAAACTTATTTTACCTGGCGGAGAAGGAATTTTCATGGGCTATAGGCTTACCGTTTTTTCATTCTTTCGGGAAATTTATTCTGCCCCGATTCTTTTATTAATCCCCTAAATAAGCATCCCCGTGTGCACGGGGAGCGATGTAAACGAACAACTAGCACTTTCGAGTCAACCTATTTTACCTGGCGGAGAAGGAATTTTCATGGGCTATAGGCTTACCGTTTTTTCATTCTTTCGGGAAATTTATTCTGCCCCGATTCTTTTATTAATCCCCTAAATAAGCATCCCCGTGTGCACGGGGAGCGATGTAAACGAACAACTAGCACTTTCGAGTCAACCTATTTTACCTGGCGGAGAAGGAATTTTCATGGGCAATAGGCTTGCCGTTCTTTCATTTTTTCGAGAAATTTATTCTGCCCCGATTCTTTTATTAATCCCCTAAATAAGCATCCCCGTGTGCACGGGGAGCGATGTAAACGAAGAACTAGAGCTTTCGAGTAAACTTATTTTACCTGGCGGAGAAGGAATTTTCATGGGCTATAGGCTTACCGTTTTTTCTGTTTTTCGGGAAATTTATTCTGCCCCGATTCTTTTATTAATCCCCTAAATAAGCATCCCCGTGTGCACGGGGAGCGATGTAAACGAAGAACTAGCACTTTCGAGTCAACCTATTTTACCTGGCGGAGAAGGAATTTTCATGGGCTATAGGCTTACCGCTTTTTCATTTTTTGGGGAAATTTATTCGGCCCCGATTCTTTTATTAATCCCCTAAATAAGCATCCTCGTGTGCACGGGGAGCGATGTAAACGAAGAACTAGCACTTTCGAGTCAACCTATTTTACCTGGCGGAGAAGGAATTTTCATGGGCTATAGGCTTACCGTTTTTTTCATTTTTTCGGGAAATTTATTCGGCCCCGATTCTTTTATTAATCCCCTAAATAAGCATCCCCGTGTGCACGGGGAGCGATGTAAACGAAGAACTAGAGCTTTCGAGTAAACTTATTTTACCTGGCGGAGAAGGAATTTTCATGGGCTATAGGCTTACCGTTTTTTCATTTTTTCGGGAAATTTATTCTGCCCCGATTCTTTTATTAATCCCCTAAATAAGCATCCCCGTGTGCACGGGGAGCGATGTAAACGAACAACTAGCACTTTCGAGTCAACCTATTTTACCTGGCGGAGAAGGAATTTTCATGGGCTATAGGCTTGCCGTTCTTTCATTTTTTCGAGAAATTTATTCTGCCCCGATTCTTTTATTAATCCCCTAAATAAGCATCCCCGTGTGCACGGGGAGCGATGTAAACGAAGAACTAGCACTTTCGAGTCAACCTATTTTACCTGGCGGAGAAGGAATTTTCATGGGCTATAGGCTTACCGTTTTTTCATTTTTTCGGGAAATTTATTCGGCCCCGATTCTTTTATTAATCCCCTAAATAAGCATCCCCGTGTGCACGGGGAGCGATGTAAACGAAGAACAAGAGCTTTCGAGTAAACTTATTTTACCTGGCGGAGAAGGAATTTTCATGGGCTATAGGCTTACCGTTTTTTCATTCTTTCGGGAAATTTATTCTGCCCCGATTCTTTTATTAATCCCCTAAATAAGTATCCCCGTGTGCACGGGGAGCGATGTAAACGAACAACTAGCACTTTCGAGTCAACCTATTTTACCTGGCGGAGAAGGAATTTTCATGGGCTATAGGCTTACCGTTTTTTCTGTTTTTCGGGAAATTTATTCTGCCCCGATTCTTTTATTAATCCCCTAAATAAGCATCCCCGTGTGCACGGGGAGTGATGTAAACGAAGAACTAGCACTTTCGAGTCAACCTATTTTACCTGGCGGAGAAGGAATTTTCATGGGCTATAGGCTTACCGTTTTTTCATTTTTTCGGGAAATTTATTCGGCCCCGATTCTTTTATTAATCCCCTAAATAAGCATCCCCGTGTGCACGGGGAGCGATGTAAACGAAGAACTAGCACTTTCGAGTCAACCTATTTTACCTGGCGGAGAAAGAATTTTCATGGGCTATAGGCTTGCCGTTCTTTCATTTTTTCGAGAAATTTATTCGGCCCCGATTCTTTTATTAATCCCCTAAATAAGCATCCCCGTGTGCACGGGGAGCGATGTAAACGAAGAACTAGCACTTTCGAGTCAACCTATTTTACCTGGCCGAGAAGGAATTTTCATGGGCTATAGGCTTACCGTTTTTTCATTTTTTCGGGAAATTTATTCGGCCCCGATTCTTTTATTAATCCCCTAAATAGGCATCCCCGTGTGCACGGGGAGCGATGTAAACGAAGAACTAGCACTTTCGAGTCAACCTATTTTACCTGGCGGAGAAAGAATTTTCATGAGCTATAGGCTTGCCGTTCTTTCATTTTTTCGAGAAATTTATTCGGCCCCGATTCTTTTATTAATCCCCTAAATAAGCATCCCCGTGTGCACGGGGTGCGATGTAAACGAAGAACTAGCACTTTCGAGTCAACCTATTTTACCTGGCGGAGAAGGAATTTTCATGGGCTATAGGCTTACCGTTTTTTCATTTTTTCGGGAAATTTATTCTGCCCCGATTCTTTTATTAATCCCCTAAATAAGCATCCCCGTGTGCACGGGGAGCGATGTAAACGAAGAACTAGCACTTTCGAGTCAACCTATTTTACCTGGCCGAGAAGGAATTTTCATGGGTTATAGGCTTGCCGTTCTTTCATTTTTTCGAGAAATTTATTCGGCCCCGATTCTTTTAATAATCCCCTAAATAAGCATCCCCGTGTGCACGGGGAGCGATGTAAACGAAGAACTGGCACTTTCGAGTCAACCTATTTTACCTGGCGGAGAAGGAATTTTCATGGGCTATAGGCTTACCGTTTTTTCATTTTTTCGGGAAATTTATTCTGCCCCGATTCTTTTATTAATCCCCTAAATAAGCATCCCCGTGTGCACGGGGAGCGATGTAAACGAAGAACTAGCACTTTCGAGTCAACCTATTTTACCTGGCCGAGAAGGAATTTTCATGGGTTATAGGCTTACCGTTTTTTCATTTTTTCGAGAAATTTATTCTGCCCCGATTCTTTTATTAATCCCCTACATAAGCATCCCCGTGTGCACGGGGAGCGATGTAAACGAAGAACTAGCACTTTCGAGTCAACCTATTTTACCTGGCTGAGAAGGAATTTTCATGGGCTATAGGCTTACCGTTTTTTCATTTTTTCGGGAAATTTATTCTGCCCCAATTCTTTTATTAATCCCCTAAATAAGCATCCCCGTGTGCACGGGGAGCAATGTAAACGAAGAACTAGCACTTTCGAGTCAACCTATTTTACCTGGCCGAGAAGGAATTTTCATGGTTATAGGCTTACCGTTTTTTCATTTTTTCGAGAAATTTATTCGGGACCTATTCTTTTATTAATCCCCTAAATAAGCATCCTCGCGTGCACGGGGAGCGATGTAAACGAAGAACTAGCACTTTCGAGTCAACCTATTTTACCTGGCCGAGAAGGAATTTTCATGGGTTATAGGCTTACCGTTTTTTCATTTTTTCGAGAAATTTATTCGGGACCTATTCTTTTATTAATCCCCTAAATAAGCATCCTCGCGTGCACGGGGAGCGATGTAAACGAAGAACTAGCACTTTCGAGTCAACCTATTTTACCTGGCGGAGAAGGAATTTTCATGGGCTATGGGCTTACCGTTTTTTCATTTTTTCGAGAAATTTATTCGGGACCTATTCTTTTATTAATCCCCTAAATAGGCATCTCCGCGTGCATAAAAATCTATTAGTGCGAAAATAATGCTTCTTATTTATGACGGTAATCGACTCGAGAGGACTGATAAGTAGGTGGTAGGATGAGTTCACTGCGAATGATATGGTGACGACTGACTTTCTGAAGAAGGCATAAGTGCAAAACTTTACTGCGCAGTGACAGCAGTGGATGACACAAGCTCGTTCTCAAAAAAGATATACTTGACGAGCGATTGTATTTCGAAAGTAAGCATGTACGATTAGGCAAGAGTTTCACGTAATTGCTCTGCGAAACCCGCAAGGTTGAGTGAAGTAATTAATATAGGGAAAATAATACATCCAGCAAATCGTAGCAATTGCTACATAGGAAACCCATACAGGTCGTTCGAAAGAATTACCTCGTAGTTGAAGAAAAATTCGTCCTGGTCCAGGATTCGAACCCTGGGCCACCCCTCTTCCGAGGCAGCCGCTCTACCATCTGAGCTAACCAGGCGGCTAGCCGATCACAGGCCGAAGTCGAATTTATCGACAACTCCAAGCAAAGGCAAGAGTTTGACGTAATAGTTCTGGGGGAAACCCGCAAGGTGGAGGGAAGTAATTAATAAAGGGAAATTTAGACATCCACCCAATTGTAGTAATTGCTACAAAGGAAACGCGTACGGGTTCCTCTAAATTAATGCCTCGCAGTTTAAGAAAAATTCGTCCTGGTCCGCGACTCAAACTTACGTTATGCATGCTCAAACGTAATTATATATTCTTGAATTTGAACATGACTTGCTGTTGAATTCATAGCACGCCAATGCTTGTCTCTTCACCAAAGAACACAATTTCATATTTCTCTGCGTTAAAATTAACGCTTAGATAGGTAGCTTCATTGCCACATGTATTCCCAAGTGTCTGTGAATCCTCTGCATTGTCCACTGGCAGCTTTATGTCGTCCGTGCATATTACCCAGGCACACTCTGTTGCATCATCCGCCTGTTATGGGCGTAAGTCATCGGCAAACCTCCTCCACCTAGAGGATTTCTGTAGGAGTGATTTGCCAAAGACTTCATTCTAAAGGAACGTAAATAAAACAAAACAACACGAAACGGAGACGCTGTAGGTTTCAGTGAAGTTTTTATTTGCTTGTCGCTTCGGTCTGTTTTACAACTTCGCTCAATAATAAAAGTGCGTTTTAAATTTTGATTTCACGTCCACAGGCGCGTCCTGTGGACACTCAACCGACGTGCGATGTTCCTTCAATCATGGCAGGAGTGACAGACTGCAATGATTCGAGACACGCCGAGAAGGTGCTGCTGCATAGCTCGATGAAAAGCGAGACGTTCTCATGTCATGTCCAAGCTGAGACCAGCGATGCTTGTGACTCAAGGTGAAGCGGCTGCCGCCTTATGCATACTTCAGACTACGCTCGTGAGTGGCGAGGTACGCATTTTACGTTTACCTAAAATCAAACCCATACGTGCCCAGCTGAGCTGTTCGGTGCACTCTGGTAACGAGCAGATTTGAACAGCGTGACAAAGGGCCCACGAATTTAGTCAGAACTCTGTCCTTGTGCTTCCTTCCGCGGTTACAGCACAAGAATGCGAATAGACATGCAGCGATGTTTCGAAAAGCTTGCCGCCGGATTCGTACAATCATTATCTCTCTTTTGCGTTTGATGTCCCACGCTCAGAATGACTAACTGTGCCAAGTTTATAAAGTAATTTTACCCACATATGAGGCGGAGATAAGTGTCATGAGTGATTTTATTTCTGCTTGTTTCAACCAAAGGAATACGAGTGCTACGAGAGAATATTTACAGGAATGCTCCGAAATAATTTCGGCCACTGAGCTCCCCGTGCACAAGCGTTCCACGTCAGAACACGGCCGCTGTGGTCTGGAATCGAACCTGCGACCTCGTGCCCAGCTGCAGAACGCCGCAGCCACTAACCAACGAGGCATGCGCCAAAAGCCGTATTTGTAAGTTCGATTCCACGGCATCAACGACAAAACGAGCCACGTCATTCATTACCCTAGCCAGAGTAATTTTTTTTACAGGCTCTATGGAAATGCGTGAGACGTCAGCCTATGTCATGGCGTTAGCGCGCTCTGACGTCGAAGGTTAAGGAAGTCCTGTCAGTCATGACCGTAGTGCGAGCGCAGCCGAGTCAGCCGGTATTTAGAGTTTGGTTTCGGGTGACAAACAAATGAAAAAACGGAGAAAGAATGAACGCATACAGTGTCGACATAAACTGTAGACCTTCGGAATCGCATCTATGAGCCTTCACATCGTGACTGCCCTGCTCAGAGCTGAAAGCGACGATGGCGAACCGATTTTCATACTTTGCAAACAACAGGGTTGTAGGAATATTCGAAATTTTCGAATACTAATCACATACTTTCGTTTCGAATGGAAGTATCTTTTCCAGAACTTCATACGCGATTTCTACGAACATTCAATCATTGGATCACCAAACAAAAAATATAGAATAATTGAATGGCGAATATTAAAAAACCAATAGTTTCATATTCGACATCGCATATTCAATATGTCGTATCTAAGGATACTCAGATATGAATATTTCCGAATATGCCATATCGAACATGACAGTATTGATTTTCAAATATGCAAACTTCGACATTTACTTTTTCTTCAAGTATCTCCTTTTGGATATTCTTAAGTATGCGAAAACAAACCCGAAAGCATTTGATTGCGGATGTGCCATCTTTTGCCGTATGAACGGGGTCGCTACATTTAATCTGCATTCCCTGTTAACAAAATAAACAATGCTTGTAAGTCAGCGGCCGCTTGATGTACCAGTTGTAAGACAACCAGAAGCTGTGGTGACTGCCCCCTCAAACTTACTTTGCACATTTGCAGCTTCCTAGAAGAATGAACTTCAAGAAAGGATAGAGCGTAATGGGGGAAATAAATCAATTTTGAGCCACCTTGAGTCGCCATGTTTTTGTTTTTTTTCTACTCGTAAAAGCGGGATAATATTCCTTGTTCAATTCGAAAATCTAGGTACGCGCTCTTACAGTATTCCCATTTGAAGATGTCAGTACTCAAACACTTCCGATGAAATGACAGAGAATTAGAGCCCGCTATCACGTCGAACTCTGCTCTGAGCTCAAGGCTGCAACAGAAGTCGTGGGTGTAAAAAGAGTGAGAGTTAAATGGAGCACAAGAATGAGGAGAATAGCGAGAAAAAAAAACACGGCGTTCACTGCACCCCGTACGCTTCCTCATCTCCTATAACAGTTTTTCTATGCTATATTAAGTGTATATACAATATATAGATATCTTATATCTATATAAATATTGTATCACAATTCGCCAACATGGCTGTCACCCACGCACGCCTGCTCCGCACACAGCCTCGTGGTGGAGAGGAAGCAAAAGTGGAAAGGAGGACAGAGAGTTCCTAGCACAGGCGAGGGCATTAGCCATGCGGAGGATGCACCGCTACACAACACAATAACCCACACGCACTCACGCATCCCTTAAATTGGTCCTGCAAAGGCCATCCGCCAGAGCAGTCGCTTCTTGTAGAGCGCGCCGCTTTTCCTCTCCCCTGCTCCAGGGAGTCGAAGCTTACAGCTAGTCCGAAAACGGGCACTTCAAATTTAACAACATAATTGATATGGTACACTTCTGGAAATATGATTGCCTCACTGCTAAGGTTATCCGGGCCCTAGTAGCCAAAAAATGAAACGCGCGAGCAAAAGACCCCCCCCCCCCGGGGTGGCGACGCCACTCTATTCCAGCACCAGTTGCTCCCGTGATATCACTGATTTTGGCAGCATACGTTCGCGGCTGCTTAACTGGTCACGAATTTTGGTAAGATTGAACGTGAGCAAATACTCTATTTGGCAACATTTGCGGAGTTTTTCATGCACCACACGGGAGTCCAGGCACGAAGAAACACGGCGAAATACATAACGCTACAGTGAGGTCATAGGTGCCACGGTTTTAGTGGGGTAGCTTATAAAACGGCAATTTGCGTTCATTTTTACTGATGTTGTTTCTCCATTCCTTTCTACACAAAGGAAGCAATTACAGATACAAAAAGGAAAGCAAGTGAAATTCATAATGGCAGAGTGGCGTCATGTTGCGGTCTCTGTTCCTTTCCTTTCAATGGCTTCGCGCACCAGTTATCAGTCATGACACTTCCTTTAATGTCGAGTATCTTGCAGGGTCATTCTCCTAACACAGAAGCATCGCAAGGCCGGTTCTCTCGCGAACTTCACAACCTTCACACACAACTTCACACAACTTCACACAGTCACACCTTCACACACGTGCACGCACACGGAAGCAGCCATAGAACAAGTGGGCGATTCACAGGATTGCCGAGAGGCCGCGCTACGTGTTCGGCTGCTGCGAGGACCAGGCACTGTTGGGCTTGCCGTACAAGTGGAATCCGCCCGTGTAGAGCTCCTGCTCCTGCGGCGTCGCGTAGTCCAGGCTTCCGGGGTGGACCAGCACCTGCGGCTTGAGGGGCAACTCGGCCGCGGACACGTAGTGGCGCATGTGCGGCATCGGCGCCGCCGCGGCCACGGCCGCCGTCTCGGAGAACGCCGGGCTCTCGGCGAGTCCCAGCTTGTTATCGTGAGGCGACACTGACGACGGCGGGGTGACGGCAGAGAACGGGGGCGACGGCTCGACGTAGCCGGCGTACGGGGGCAGGACGAACGCGTCGGGCGTCGTCCACGGTCCCTCGGGGGGCGTCGGCACGTATCCGTAGTACGTCGCCCGGGAGGAGGCGGCGGACACGTGCGACCCGGACCGTATGACCGACTCGCGGTTGACGTACAGCTGCCGTAGCAGCGTCGACGCAGGCAAGGGTCCGCCGGCGGCGTGCGGCGACGCCCCGGCACCGGCCACGCCTTATTGGTGGGGCGCCCCGATCCACTGGATGGCCGCCGAGCGCATGGAGCGTTTTCCCCGCAGGGGCGCCTGCGTCAGCAGGCGTTTGGTGCGTTGCGACACCACGTACCCGAGCACGCGAGGGTTGGCCCCTCCCGCCTTCTCCTTTCCTCTCTCTTCATCTTTTTCTCCCCACACCCCTTTCCCCGTGCAGTGCTGTTGAGGTGTCCTCCTGCGAGAGACAGTTACGGCACTGCACTTATCTCTTCCATTCTCTTTAAAATCACTTCACACACACACACACGCTTCTCGGGCAAGTGCTTCTTCATGGCGTCCTCCAGCTCGCGCACGGTGAGCCCTTCACCGGTGGAAACCTGGCCGCTTCCTCCCCCCGCTTTCCAGGGCCGCGACAGACCGTCGGGGCCGTCGCAGGAGTCGTCGCCGTTGCCCGACGTCGGGCCGCCCTGGGAGGAGACGGCGACGGTGGACGAGGACGACGCCGGGTCGTCGACGACCACCAGCAGCGGCTCGGAGGCGCGCCCGTAGCCGTCCGGCAGTGGGAGGCGCCGGGCCGGGCTTAGGCTGTAGGCTCGACGCGCGGCTACCCGGCCGCGAGCACTTAGGGCTGGCGCGGCTTCCGCCAGCCGCTTCGTCCGAGCTCCGCTTGCGCGAACTCTTTGCGTTGCTGGCCGGCGTGGCCTCGTAGCGCGCTGGACTAGCCGATGGATGTTGGGCTCCCTCCTGCAACAACAGAGACGACGCCGTTACAACAACTGAAGCGCCATGGTACAAAAGAACAGCCTGCAGAGCAGAGTCGTGACCACTTTGTTCAAGTGCGTAGTATAAGCGGATACCAGATGTCGGAACCCAACTTCTAACGCAACTTTCTCGATTAGATTGGTGGTCGCGCGCTGCGTTGTTGTCAGCACACAACAAAGAAGGCCTCACACGGTGACCAGGATAATCTGGCAATTTGGTAGCGACACGTCTTTCGCGGCGTAGCGAAACACATCTGTCGATGACAACGCTTCTAAATGATCAGTGAAGGCTTCATGCATGTCATGCCATATCATGCAAGAGAGCAACGTAGGCAGCATGGCTCACGCTTGGCCCGTTTGCGCGGGGTTTTCCTGTCATCGTTCCTTATGCTGTGTCTGCCTCCTGCTCAGACGGTAGGCAACGACTCTGGAATGCCTGGGCTACACCGAAGAATGCTACGCTTTTCCGGGTATTACCCCGGATGTTTGCCCAGAACCGCAGCTCACTGTCTGAGGCTACCTTTGTCATGCCTTTATAGCATGACAAACGCATGACAAATAAGGCAGCATGGCTCATGTGTGGCCCGTTTGCGCTTCGCAGGTGTGCGAAAAACATTCTTTACACGCTAAAAAAAGCGACACCCCATACTTGCTTTTGCTCCCTTGCTCAGAAATGTTTTATGAAACTGCCTGACTGTTTTTCCTTAATCTTTCTACTGCTGTGCTCCAGTGATGTGGAAACAAATCCGGGGCCTGACACGCGCTCGGCATCGTTGCTTTCCTTGGGAGACTTGCCCGATGAGCCCGCAGAACAAATTTTGGTTCTTTTTCATTTGCTCAAATATGTGCATACTCGTTCTGTGCAATCAGCAAAAAGTGGGCCGAGCTGTCCGCTGACGTAAAAGCCATAAAAAGCAGTCAGAAAAGTATCCAAGTGAAAATTGGCAACTTTCACGAGAGATCGAATAACCTAGAAGAAAAAAAAACTAATTCTTTTGGCAATATTTATGAAGAATTTATCGGAGTACGCCATACAATGGAAGGCGCTACCGCCCGGCAAGACCTTTTCGAAGCTCGCCTAGACGATTTAGAAGATAGATCGTGTCGTGACAACTTAGTTTTCCGTGGTATGCCTGACTCTCCCGAATCGATGGAGCAGTCTGAAGCACGTGTGAAACCTGCCCTTCTTTGTGTTACAGATACTTTGCCCGATAATGCTATCGATCGTGCGCATATCGTATCGGACCTTTTGCTCCCAACAAGTGCTGCCCAAATGAGAAGTTTTGAAGCTACAAAGTCAGAATATTTTGAGTGCACGGAAAAAGATAAAAGAAAGTAACACACCATGAGTGAAGATTTGTCTCCGACAACACGTCGTATACGTTCGAAACTGGCTAATTTTGTCAAAGGTCAATCGGAAACGCAGCCCTATCAGCTTAGGTAAAATACCCTTGTCATTAATAAAAAGCATTACGTGTACAACTCGAAAACAGACAGCGCCGCTGAACGTAAGCAAACTGCCTCATCTGGTAACCGCCGTACAGATGCGGACGCAACTAGAGGTGCGCGAGAGGCTGTGGGCAAGGTCAGTTGCACGCATCTGTACTTTTTACAAATGTTCGAAGTTCGTCTAGTAAACGTGACTTTTTAAACTCTGCTATTGATACTTGCAAAGCAAACGTGCTCGTATTAACAGAAACCTGGCTTCGGCCAGAGGTAATGGATAACGAGCTTTTTTCTTCAGTTAGTGAATTTTCTGCGTGTCGCTATGATCGACTGTCGCGGAAAGGCGCTGGTGTGTTGCTCGCCATTTTGAAAGAAATCCCGTCGCACCGTATTCACATTCCAACTGAGTTGAAAATCGCTTGGACTGTCGCTGAATTTCCCAAGCGAAAAAAAAAATATAATTATTGGCGTCTTTTACTGTCCCCCTTCTCAAAGTCGCATTTTCATTAACGAACCAGACTACGTGATTAACTCTGCGGTGCCTCAATTCCCGAGTTTCCCGCTTTTCTTGATGCGGGATTTCAACATGCCTAATGTCACGAGGGATTTTGAGCCACCTGCACTGAACCCTCTTTCTTCACTTGCAAGAGTTTTTTTTTATTGATATGTGCGCTGTATCTTCTATAACACAATTGATAACGCAACCAACTAGAATAGCAGAATCAGCAGCTTACACACTTGATCTTGTATTCGCAACATAACCTGAACACGTTTCTAACGTCACTCACCTGCCCAGTATAAGTGACCACTTCATTATGTCATTTCGCAGTAACATTTCACGTCCAAAGTGCAAAACCAGGAAGAAAGTTATCAAAAATTACAAAAATGCGAACTTTGAACTAATCAATGAGGAATTTAGCGTTTTTCTTGACAGTTTTTTTGATGGTTTTGAAGAGCGTACGGTACAAACAAACTGGAATTTATTTTTATTCAAGGTTAAAGAATTAAGAAATAAATACATACCCACTCGTACGATAATTGCGAATGCTGAGGCACCATGGTACAATCCATAGGCGCCGACTACGGGGAACTCCGGGACCCGAGCTCCCTCCGGAGTTTCCCAGGGGAGGGGGCTGAGACCCCCCCGGGCGATTCCCAAGCCCCCCCCCCCATACACACACCTAAAGTGCCATTACCAGAACTTTGTCAACCACATCATTTGAAGTTCCTTTTGATTTGCCTCGACTTTTTCACTCGAAACTTTTCTGGGGCTAGCAGCTTACTGCATCATTGTTGCCGTGGACGTGGACGACTTTTAATTCATAATTTCGCTTTATTTCTGCGAATCCTGACAATAGGAGGACACGCGCATAAGAAGCAATAGGGGCGGCTCCCTCATCCGCATTTTCTCAACATTGTTTTAGATTTACATTGTAAACACCATGCATTTACACAATATATTTAAATATACACACATAACGAAGTTTATTATATCTTTCAAAGAGGTGAAGGCAGCCAATTAAAAATTATTTCTAAGTGTATGGATAGCCAATGTCTACAGAATGCAAATGTTTCTTTATGTTTACCATGCTTAAAAGTGCTTTGCATGCTTTCTTTACCACGAAAAAAAAAACAACCTAAAGACTTCAGTGACCCCTTCGGCAGAGTCTTTTATCAATGGCGTGTGAAATGCACGTGAATGTTGTGTGTCTCAGTATTGCTTCTCTTTCCAGTAAGCAATGCTAACTACTCATGAAAAGAAATGTTTCTAATAATTAGGAGCATTTACTAGGGATGGAAACGTCGCCAGTTGCATGCAAAGGTCATAAATATATACAGGGTGTCCCAATTAACTATCATGCACCAAGGTTTAAAAAAAGAGCAATGCGTTACTCGAAGAAAACGTAGTGCATATTGTTTATAGTACGGTAGAATATCTGCCAGTAATTGTTTCGTCACTAAAATTTAATTAGATACTTGAAGTTAATTATCTAACTCGAAACATACTATCACAATTATCATAGTGTCAATGAGGCATTTGTAGGCACAGCCAAGGGACACCTAACCACGGCAATTTCAGTGACGTACTAATTGCGTACTAATATTTTTCCTACTGAAAAATAAAGGAAGAACGGCAGATTGGGCAAGTTGCTGCTTTTACATAATGTTTAAAAACAGCGGTAAAAACGTACACCGGAGAAGAGAATAGAGGATGACACGCAAGGGGGGGGGGGGGGGGGGGGCACGCACCATCCTCTACTTTGTTTTACGGTGTACGTTTTTAGCGCTGATAAATAAACGCCTCGAAATATGGAGAATACCACGTGACTGCACTGCTGCCCAGATCATAAAGCAGTGCCCTCGAACAGGCTCCATCTGAACTAGTCAAAACGAAATAAAGTAAAACTCTCCAGTACGTATCATCACGCATTGATCACTGACATAAGGTTGCCATTTCATTTTGTAGGACTTCTACTTTCCAGTATTCATTTTCCCCCATAACTTGCGAGGAGTGCAACCATCTTCCTGTCGTCACTGCAGACATTACAGACCATCAACGTTTCAAGAATGTCTTAACAGTAACTCAACAGTTTGTTACTTCACAGTCGTTTCTTTTTGTTTGCTTGTGCTTACCTGTATCATTTTCTTGTGAGTTTATAATGTTTTATAGTTTGATGTTTTGTATTGATGATTTGATTTGATGATTCGAGGATTGTACTTTTATTATATTGGTGCATTATATAACTTTATGTATTCGTGTATCTTTTCACAGAAATGTTTTTCTTTTTTTTCCTTTTTTACCACTCCCCTCTGTAATGCTTAGGGTACAATAAATGAATAAATAAATAAAATAAATAAATAAATAAATAAAGGTGAAACACTAAATAATGCAACCTAAAGTAATGCAACCTCTCATCAGTCTCTGACTGATTAGAGGCGCCCATGCTTGCACATCCGGTTGATAAGCATGGCTTGCGACCAAGATCCACCAAGAGGCACCGCAGTTATTGAGCTTAAGTAGTCGCACTGAAAACGTGAACGGAAACTATTCCTGGGTCCTTGCTCTTACTTAGGATGTTATGTGCCCTAAGTTGCTGACACGGCCTACGCTTTAACTTCCCTGCTGCGCAAGAATGGGCCTCTAACTTTGTCACTGGAATGCGATTCCCAGTTTTGCCAACTGAAGTTCCTGCTGTCTTCAACGCCCGCGCTTCGTCATTTCCCAGTTGCACACAGACGCCGGCGCAACTGGCTTCAGTGCCGTTGTCTAGGTTGCCTGGACACACCTTTACCATTTCCTACATCAGCCGTTCAGTGAGAAAGTGCGAACAGAAATACTTCATCGCTGAACAGTACAATTCCATTGTATAATGCCTCGCTGTCGTTTTGGCAGTCCACAAATATCTTGCACTCAATCATTACCGATCATCATTTGCTCTGTTGTTTCGTCGGTCTCCCGGACCCGGCTGGCTATCTTTATCACTGTGCACTGCCGTAGCGTGAATTTCACCTTGCCGCTCGTTGCACGAGTGGATGTCAGCATGCAGACCATTACTTTCTTTAGGGACTCCCTCTACCAACAGCTGCATGTGACTCCGACAATGTTGATGACTTCCTGGTTGTCATCAGTGACATCGCTTTTTTCGGACCTGCCTACTTTCAGGGAACGGCAGCTCAATGACCGCAGCCTGGCTGACCTCGTAGTGTCAGCTGTTCAGGAAACAGGAAACAATCTCTTCGTAGTTCAGCATGTCCTTCTCCATAAAAATAATGGCGCTACCGATTGTGGCCGCCTCTTCTGAGTCGCCTCTAAGAACTTGATATTTCACGTTCTTCACGCTCAGCATGATGACGCGACCAGTGGGCACATGACGTTCATTAGAAATAGCCATTTTATTCAGGACGGATCTTTTTTGCCGTAGAATGCGACACAATGCAGAAACGTATGTGGTCCGCAGCGACAAGTGCCAATACTTCAAGCACCTTACTACTGCTCCAGTCGATCTCCTTCACCCTGTAACACCAGCGTCATGTCCTTACGAAATGCTTGAATTAGATGTCGGAGCGTTCTCGCGTTCAGCCAAAGGCAAATGTTGGATTATAGTCTGCGTCGATCGCGTGAGGCGTTATGCCGGAACCAAAGCACTGCCGACAGCCATGTCTACCTATGTTTCTTGCCTCGTGCTGTCTTCCGGTATATTGCGTCATGTACCCGCTCGCATTGGGCTATCGTTAGCGCCAGCAGGTGGCAGATGTAGTGGAAGAACTCTTGCATCTCTGTGCTGGCCAGTTTCGTCACGTGACCGCGCAACACCGGCGGACTAATGACCTTGTCGAGCACACAAGGAAAAGATTAGCGAACACGATTTCAGTGCACGGCGACGGTAGATTCCACTCACAAAAACATTTCCAAGACATCTTGCCTTTTATTACGAAAGCCCACCATACTGCAAAGCATAAAATCACTGGTTGCAGCCTGCTACATCTTTAGGTTCAGCCACCCAACAGCCTCCTCAATATCATTTTGCCGTTTAGTCATCACGCGGGCTATTTTATGGCCAGGACTCTTTTCCCATGCTGAGAAGCACGTCGCGTAGTTCAGTTCCAAACGTTAGCGCCCAAAACCCGCTCCGTGAGTAGCTGCGATTCACGGCACCATGATCTCTCGTACGACAAGAGCGACACAAGATGGCTTTTAACGGCACTTCGCAAGCGCGGTCTGTTAAAAAATTTCGGTCTTCGTACAATGGTCTTTTCGTGCTGATCATCGCCTATGTGATATCACTTAAGCGATTGCTAATATCGTGCGTCGTGGCTACCTTTCGAAGACGATGCCAGACATTTAATTCACCCTGTTGAAGTGCGCGCGCGCACACACACACACACACACACACACACACACACACACACACACGCGCACGCGCACGCGCACGCGCACGCGCACGCGCACGCGCGCGCGCACGCGCACGCGCGCACGCGCACACGCGCACGCGCACACGCGCACGCGCGCACGCGCACACGCGCACGCGCACACACGCACGCGCACACACGCACGCGCACACGCGCACGCACGCACGCGCACACACGCACGCACGCACGCGCACGCGCACACGCACACGCGCACGCGCGCGCACACACGCGCACGCACACACACATGCACACACGCACACACGCACGCACGCACGCACACAAACACACATACAAACACACACACGCTCGCGCACGCACGCACGCATAGTGACACGTCAGTTCATAGTCGTAGAGATATAGCTCGCTACCGCCATCATTGATTGCTCCTGTTATATTGTTTATTATTCTTTCCGTGTGTGTTGGCATTAGTAGAAACTGCTGCGCCACGCCGTGTACGTGAAAGCTGTTTAGCAATTCCCTATAACAAAAGAAGAGATAGCATGCAGATCTGGGCTCTTGTATTCAAGATCATCGTCGGAAAAAGCGTGCGGCGATTCGGAGGCAGATTACCTGCTATATATAGAGCTCTCCATGTGAAATATTCCCACCATTTCATTGTTGCACGACATAGAAAAAATATAGGTGAATCAACGAAGCCCTCATTTCAGAAGGAAATTGCCTTGGTACCGCGCCAGCGCATTTCGCTTTCCGATAGCTCAGACAATGGTGCTCTTCAAAAAATAAGCTAAAATAAAGAATAAATGAGGTACATGAAACCATGGCTTAATAGAGGCTTCTTCCTAACTTTATTGTTAGATAAAAGCTAATAATGCAGTCGAAGATGGCAGGAAACTAGGTTGGGTGATGAAACTAAGAAATTCGCAGGCGCTACTTGGGTTCGGTTGGCGCAGGACAGGGGTAATTGGAGATCGCCGGGAGAGGCCTTCGTCCTGCAGTGGACACAAAATAGGCTGATTATGATGACGAAAAACTCATCCTAATGCAGTATTTTTCAGAACATAGCAGTTGTGATTCGCTGACCTATCGAGGCATGTAGTTTGAGAATTCGAGATGAGAGCCCTTCTTCACAGATAATTCCGAATATGCGCTTTTTTTTTTTGAGCCAGACTGCAACGTCCCTTGCAGCGGTATGTAATTCCGTTTATCTTTTTGAGTTACCTACGACTCGGCCTATAGCCGGAAAGATTTTTTTGTTTTTATAATATTTTGTTCTATTCTTTTGTTACGAGAATAAGGCTCTCGGCACCTCATTAAAGCACACATTTGTCCTGACTCTCGCGAAGCTTCCATTTTATTGAGTATTATCACTACTTCGAATGACATCGTCTTGCACGAAATTGTAGATATGCGTCATAACCAACACAATAGTACATCTGCGGCTAATTATCAGGTCAGTTCACGCTGACTAAACGACAATACCTTGATCGATGCAGGTGTCATTGCTATCGCTAAAATTGTGCTCCTTTCCTTGGGTTGTCCCCGTTACTCCATTCCGGGCTTCTCTATCGCCGTGTCACTCTTTGATGACATCGGTGTCCCTCTTCGATGATACCTTTATGTTGCAATAAACCGGAGAAGATAAGAAATGTCGAGGAGCCAAAATGACTGTGCAGGTGGTAGTATATATGAAGCATTTCATCATTTGTTCTTATCATTTTTTTTTTGTAATAGTGAAGATGTGCCGCGTTATCGTCAGGGAAGACGAAAAATGAAAGTGGAATACGTTTTAATTGCCACGACGTGGCGCGGCAATGCAGGATAAAATGGCAAGGTAACGAGTGACAAGGTAATCTTAAGCCTGTTCCTGTGGTGTTTAGGCAAACAAAAATGTGTTTATTTGAACTCAAGAAAGCACACGAAGAAAATACACATGCATGGAAGTGTCGCAGTACGCGTTCACGCATGCCATCTCACTGCGCACCTAATTCCTCTTGTTTCACGAAATGCAGGTTCATAAGAACCGACTAAGAGATGCATTGTTTCCGCGGTATTTTGTAGGCTCTGAGTTTGTTTGATATTGTGCATTAACTTTTGTTTTGGTAGATACTAATTCACGACTAGGGTTGTCGCCTATGCCAAGAAAAAAATACAGCAGGTTACCAAGAAGGTATACGGTTGAAGGGGAGCGGCGGGGGGAGGCATGTGCGTGCTGTTAAGAGTACTGCAATTAAAACTACAAACCAATAATAACCAAACTAGGTTGGAGATACTAAGTCACGACTAGGGTTGTCGCCTATGCCAAGAAAAAGATACATCAGGTTACCGAGAAGGTATATATGGGTGAATGGGAGGGGCGGGGGGGGGGCGGCATGTGCGTGCTGTTAAGAGTGCTGCAAATATAACTGCAAACCAGTGAGAACCAAACTAGGTGCTGGTACGCTTTGCACAGCTTTCGTATGACTTATTTCTGGGAGTGCTTTAAATGAAATGAGCTCATATTCGTCGATCACGTATGCCCCCATGATGTGTGCGCCCAGGAGAAGGAGCGGTGTGAGTCGATTTCCCTCACAAGGCTTTATTTAGCGGTGTGAGAATATGCAAAAATCTCGTAACAAATCAGATGTCGCCCTATACGATGCGGTCCCTGAATCTAATAGTCGCTGCCGCTAACTCCGGCCATTTTCTAACAGTTTTGAAGACTTCACCTCGTCGGCTGTGCGTGATGAAACACGAAACTACTGAAAAAAACCGAGGACCCTCAACAGGTGTCCTGGCCGTTCTTTCTTAAGTGTCGCTTAAGGACTATAGTCCCAACCATAACTCTCGTCTCATCCACAGTGGACATAACAGTAGACAACCAGAATTCTCCGGCTAAATACAGCTACTCGCAATGAAATGTTCTTTAGACACCCTATTCGGCAGTTGGCATTATTTGATTCTATTTATAGGTCCAGCACATGCGTGATCTTACCAGAATAAATACGAGTACGTTTCACTGCGAAGTACTTTGTGCAACACTGGCAATCATCTTTCGCGACCATTAACGCTTGAGAGAACATACTACATGTTCTTGCTCGGCTATCGCCACAGTCGGTTCACATTTCTGGTTTGGTCGCAAAGGTATACACATATATTATTGGCGAACAAAGCTGCCTTTTGCGATATTTATTTTACAATGCATGAGAGCTTATGCTCCAATGAGCCTAAAATTAGAGCATTCACTACTTAGTTGTCCGTCATGCTCCACTTGTGTTTTAAAAGAATGGTTTATAATTTGCAGCTTAATAAAAAACTTTGTGATGTGAATGTTAGGAAGTAAAAAGTGTTTGATAGAAAAAGCGGGAAAGCTGTGCACTATTTGCAAATTAGACGAGATATATCGGACATTCTGTTAGCTACTAACACTACTTGTTTCATTTTCGATTTGAATCGTTTCTGTTCGATTCACCCTCAATTCGGCCAGAAAAACTAGGTTTAGGTTTCTCACACTCCTAGCCCAAGCTCATTCAGCCAGATGACAGGATAAGCGTCATACATATGTGGTCGCCGATATGGCGTATCCGAGTGAAGCAGATAATTTGCTTAGCATTATACGAGAAAGCTCAAAAGAAGAAATGACGACAATATGGACGGCCCATGCACTCTCCCTATACGACGGAGGAAAAATTAAGGAATTAAGGATGAACAAGTTGGCGATGATTGAGTTGCTTGAAATACTTAAACACCTGAAAGAGCGTTTTATATTTATGCTATGATGCACCAATTTAAAAGAAGCTGGCAAATCACTTGACGGTGTGGGGCTCAACTCGACAGCCATCACGGTAAGAGGAAAGCGTTTGCGTTGACAGAAACCGCTCAGGTCACAACGCTCGTCAGCATAATTACTGCAGTCACCGTACTTTACCAGTATATTTTTTTTTTATTTGAGGCAATAATATTGTCCTTGTCTGGTATGACAGTTGTATGTCATTACAAAGGCACGGTTTCACCGAAGCGTGCTCAAGAAAAATAAACAGATGGATGATCTTTTCCCAACTTATGTGATTGTTCCTCCTTGCGGACGGCGTATCGCTCATACTCGAAGCAAGTGGGTACGTATTTATCAGAGTACTTCAATATTTTCTGGAGTGACTTCAAATACATTTCGAAAAATGTATTCACGAAGAATATCCAAAACACGGCTCATCTGCTTCCCAGAAATTGCGCAATATGATTTTGAGCAAAATGCTTATGCAGTGAGAAGCACGAACGAGAAATTGAAACACAAACAGAATAACAGCTGATCTTTCATAAACATAGGCGCGTATAGAGTCCGCGTGCGTCCCTCTAATTCTTCAGCACAGAGGCGAACAATCTTCTGCTTTCAATGTTATCCGGGATATGTTATAACAGTACTGTGTAAATTTGCATCGCTTCCCGGGACACGCGAATGCGAGCCAGCATCGGGGTGGTAAGTATGCTCGCCTTAGACAAACGGTACCTACCACTGCGCCTCACAATCGAAAAACTCGGTTTCCGTTTTGTTCCTATAGCGGTTGCAGCGCACGTAGGCTCAGGATCCCTGTCTGTGTTTGCTACCTCGGTAACACTCAATGTTCTTGCATAATTCACGATCTCTGCTACAGCGCTCCGGACATGGTACAGAGTTTCAAAACTCAAGTGTCCCTAATCATCAGCAGCAGTGCATGTATAAGCAGCTCTTCCCTGCATTTACAATGATTGCGCCACTGTAACATCTTGAGAGCGTATGAATAAAGAAAAAGTCTATCGCAGAGTTTCCCTGCGCGCTCCTCGTAAATTTTAGAGTAGAGCTCGGTTGACGAAGTGTACGACTTCGGAGTGTGCTGCTGGTAGAGAAAAACGTGACCGCTTAATAAAAAAAAAACTGTTGCATGAGCAGGAACTGTCTTATGTGCAAGCATTGGGTGCTGGCATATTACTTCTATATGCAGATTGTTCCCAAATGAAGCACCTACGCTTTTGTGGTATTTTTGTTATGGTATAGGTAGGTAGCTCCTAAGCTGAGGTGAGAGACTGTATCTAGAAGAAAAATTTCATATCGAGCTTTTTCTTTTGGCTTGCTGATAATTTTGTACCATAGGTCTTCAGAAGTATATTGATGAGCTGCTTGTAAACTGCTTTGTTAGCCCACTAGCTCGGCATTGGAATGGACTGCAGTATCTTCGTCATTAAAGCGATAAAGTAAAGCAGTAAAGATCTCAAATATCCAAAGCTTCGTTTTGAGGGAAACCGACGAGAACCTGCTCACTGGTGCAAACTCTTTGTCAATGCCCCTGGTTCACATATTAGACCGGAATATGTTGCGGGCCGTGGTATTACCACGGGCATGCGGAAAGAAAGGAACCAACTCTTTTCCGAACAACACATGAGGATACTTTCCGAGATCAGCCATGGTAATAGAACAAGTAAATAAAATAAAACAACCTAAGAAAATTCCATCACAGCCCATCTCGGATGGCCTCTGAACGTTTACGCGATAGACATTCAAGCATTCAGCGACACACCGTATTGCCAATGCCAAAACGCGCCATGGGTAAGGCCCGTCCTTACGCCGCACGTTCCTCTCCAGCGTTTCTCTAGGCGCATGCCTCTCCATGTAGCGGCGTACCCAGGTATACTTCGCGAAGTCCGCCTCTCTCGAGAATGCCTCTAGCATGAGTGGCGTTCCGTTGCATGCGAAAGCTGAGAACAAGTCCCACGCTGCCTGTAACCACTTGTGCAGCACAGCTAAGCCATCGGGCTGCTGTGCTTGAGGAACCGGCGTGAAGCGAGTTTGTTTCTGTCCAGCACGGGTAAAAATTGAGATTTTTTTGTTATTTGTTCAAGAGCGGCGTAAGAAGGCTATACACGTAAACTCAAACTGACCCAAGTCGGCTAAGAGTGCCGTCGACGGTGAAACAGGGATTCACATGGTGTGCCGACCAACCGTGACAACAGACGCAAGTCAGCTGTAGGAGGTACACGCGGCGGCAAGCGCGACGAATGCGGTGTCCACAGCGATGACGCATGGGTTGCCCGGCGCCTGTGCATAATGGACAGCGCGAACGAGGCGGAACGCAGACGCCTTCCTGAAGCGCAAGAGGTGCGTAAGGATTGTTTTCTCGTGCATTCAACTTTCGGCCAATCAGCGGCAGACCACTGAAGGACAACGGCCAAAATCTTACAGTAGTGGTATGCTTATATATACAATTTCTACTACGAAACAAATCCCCTTTGTCATACAAGTGGAGAATTTGACATTCGAAATATGTGAATATTCGTCTGTGGCTGAAAAGTGCACGAATTAAACATGGTTGTTCGGGCCGGTCGTGCTTCTTCAAACAAAAAAATATATATATACATCGCTTGATCCCCTGACTTGTGTCTTGTTAATTTATGTCTAAAGAAAATGCCGGGAAAAGGCTTAGAAGCTCTGACTTCCGAGGCCGTTCATAGAGTCGGGCTTTTTTCCCCAATCCCTTGCATTTAGTTACCTAGCAAAAAGGCTTTTCTTTCTTACACTTCCTGCACGTTTATCATATCAAGGTAAAGAAGCTATTCCTTAGCGAAACTAATTTATTTTATTAAAGGTGTGTTAGTTTTTCTATTGCGAAAAAAAAGTCAGATTTGTCGAAACTTGCGCAACCACAATTTTCTAAAGATTTGTATTCAGTTTCATCAGAGAATAGCAATATTGAAACACTTCCACAGCGGTGCATCGAAACATAAATTGATGTCCCTATGTCCGAGTGATGTATGTCGGGAGTAAATTTATTATCAGTTAATGCGAACAACGTCGCAGTTGCTCTTTGAAATCAAATATCTAAACGAATGCACAAGCCGAAACTGAAAGATGGAGTTGACGTGATGCTACGATCCCTCTTCTGTACTAATTAAAGATTTGCAAAGTTGTACCTGAAAGGAGCCCAGGAGGCGAAATAAAGGAAAAGAACAACAATGATCTACGAAAATTAGATTGTTAAGTACTGAGCACGAAGGTAGTAAGTAGGATTTAAAAACATAATCATGCACAAAAAGGCTGCTAGGGCTGTTAAACAATCAGCCAAAGTGGCGTATTCATTGAAACGTCAATATTATTGGTAGATGTATTTTTTATGTTTTTATCACTCGCAACACTTTTCCATAAATCCGAAGACTGGCTCTTTGCAAAACAAAGTTATTGATGACCTAACTACAGCACAAAATAGAGCTCCCCGGCATTGTCAAGAAACCTAGTTAATGTAAAAAGTAGTATAGTAAAAAAAAAAGGAGAAACATGTTCTGAATTGTTGCTAATGAAATGACCCAATTCTTACCAAGTGAATCAAAAAAGGGCCACAGATTATTATTCACAATATTATTGACGTACTTTGATTTCTAAAATTGACGTCAATAAAAATATACCGAAGCAAGTCCTCCACCGCATCTGTTCATGCCTAATCTGGTGAACAACATCTGCAGGGCCTATGCCTTATCTACTTAACCGTATGTACTGCAGAACAGATGGGATGCTGAGGTTGGTCAAGTTGGTAGAAGCTACAATGAGTGCTGGCGACCGAGGGCAGAGAAGCAAGTTAACAGCTTAGGTGCCTAATCCGCCAGTTGTCTGAATTTTCGCAAGGAAAGAAAGCGAAGAAAATGCTGCGAACAGATTCCGCTAACAGTTGCTACAACAGTTGAGAAACGCGCAATTCGATGTTCTTGCTTAGGTACGAAGGGTGCTGTCACATTAGTGCCACCTATATACTTTTTACATTTGTGTCGATGTTTTCTTCTCCGCTAATAATTTTCGCAGTCCGTCTAAGTCAAGAACCAATGGGCAGAAGCATCGTCCTTAGAGCCTTACCGCACTCTCCTCTCATTGTGCCTTGAAATAACGGACGCCAACTGTTCTTTTTTGGACTTTCGTGCAAATTGTGGACATAAATAGGATGATGATGATGAAGCTGATGATTGTGACATGCTTATGAGGGCATGTTAAAAATAAGACAGCTGGCTTGCAGCACTCAACATTTCACCCATAGAATGTCCCCTTGAACTACAAACTATTAGGTTTCCAACGTAGAAATCGCTATTGGGAAAGGAAAAAAATGGACTGAATAAAACGTACGAACCAACTTTATATCAAATTTACGTTCAAAACAGTGTGACAAATATATTTCAATTCTCTCTCTGCGCTTCGTTAGTGGCCCAAGCGGCATCGCAATAACTCGATCAGCCGGTCATGGGAAAATATTGCAAGTAGGCCCATATATAGAGAGAGAGACAAAGAGACCCAAGATTTGATCATCTGCTGGAGATGTCAGCTTGGCATGTTACTTCGGAAGCTGGGTGATCAATTTGGATATACACCATGATCACCTTAACACATAAACAGCACATACAGTGCACAAACACATGCACACACATGTACAATATAGATAGCTGAAAAGTTTCATTAATCTTTGTGGGCCGCACAAACTTCGTTGCGAGGGACCGACGACGTGCCTCAGTTCCGAAGGCATTGTTTCAGTACATCAACCTTGATATGACTTTTTCGTTTGCATATATCAAAATCATGAAATGCTACTACTAGGTCACTGCGTATTATATTTCGCCTAATATTCATCATATTGATAGTAGCAAATAACGGTTGTGTTTGCACTGTTGAATCAGACGTTCGCGCTCTACGTATTGGAAATTCAGTAACATAAGTACAGGACAGCGCCAGAGACGTAAACAACGTAAAGAAACAACACGACGGTATGCTACTCATGTTACTACGCCAACTCGCCCTGCTATTCATACTTTTGCAAGCGTCACTCATTGGCGTCACTCATTTATCTGTTCTTTCGCGCAAGGCATTGCGTTGGCCGACAATCCAGCAGCATTTCATCCGTCGTTCTTTCGCACTTCAGAGGTTTTAAGCTTTTAATGTAGCTTTCTTTTCTTACGCAAATTTTTTTCTGAATTTTTTTCTAATCTTTAGTGGGTTCTGAAGCACATAAAGAAAGCTGACGCTGCTATTACTTAGCAAGCGCACTCATGCAGTTGATTATGTAGTGTTAGGAATCTGATCCTAGATAGGTGCTTACGCTTTATTTTTCGCAAGTCCAGCTGCATGTCTCAACGGGGGGTACCTGTCGACATTGCCGATTTCAGAAATTTGTGACATCCAAAACCTGAGCAGACATCCGCAGCCCTGACTAATGCAGCAGATAAGCCCTGCGCTGGAAAACGTCCGCGCAGAGATCCGTGTTCAATGCAGCATTTCAACATGTCCCAGTGTTCTCGTTAAATATGCCAGAGTAGAATCGGTCATACGGAGAGGAAAATTACCCCGGAAGCTGTTGGATATCGCTTTCTTTCTTTTTGTCCGGTAGAGCGCAGTCTTGAATAACCCAGAAGATTATGCTTGCCCTTAGAGACAGGGGATAAAAATTGCATTTGCACGGGACATTAACTCTCTTCTGTGGAGAAAAAGAATCTGGGAACAGGATAAATAAAACAAATAAATAATTAAAAAGCAAGAAGCCTCGTATTTGGAATTTAGTGAAAGCCTGTCCAAGCTCACTTCTTGTCCACATCTCGTCGTCCGTTCCTTAACCGCTCTTGCCATTAGCGAAAGAGAAAACTGCGCGATGTGATATAGGTTCGCCATTGCTAATTTTAGTGCAATAAGAGGGAAAACAAGACAGGAAGGAGACACACACTTTAGTTATCTTGCGCGTCATCGTCTTCTCTTTTTGCAGCAGCACCACATATATTTAGCGTGTCAAGCAATTTATTGGGCAGTGCGCTTTGATACACGAAAAAAATTCTGCATCAAATAACCCCGACGTAATCTTACAAAATAATGCTTCGAAATTAATCTTTCTTTTTGAAATGGACAGGTTGTAACTACTTTGTTACAATGACATAATGAACATTTGCGGACAAGTCTTTCCCCATGCCAGTCCAATGTCGAAATTCTTACGCCCGCGATAAAAAAAAAACTATATAGATTTGCATTCGAGTGGTCTTGCTAAAGAGTGTTGGTAAAACTGGCTGAGTGCATGTTTGTGTCAGGGAAATATTGCAGTGGATTTGGTGCTTCTGGCTTTTTGGGGCTTTCTGCTGCAGCCAATGGTTCACGTGTAAAATTTCACCTAGACAAGACAACCCGTTTCATAACCTCCTTCAGATAGCCGAGATAAACGACATACGCATGTGTAACTGTTAGGCCATGGTTGATATTGTGCTGAGACTACGTTACGTGAATCGGAGCGCACCCAAAATATATTTCAGCCGAGAAGAGCTTACGCAAACGGCAGGCTCAGTTAAACCGCAACGTTTTGAAAGCGCATGCAGGGATAGTTATAAATATTGTTGACCCAATTTTTCTATCACTCGGGCGAAGGAAAACTGTAGTATGCTTCGCTTCTGATGCTTGCGCCAAAAATATGGTGTTAATAACGGAGAAGACAAAGATTATGCGGTTTTTTACGTGTCACTAAAGTAACCTAATTGTCAGACACGCATTGTAGAGGGGTGTCTAGATTATTTACCATGTGGGCTTATTCAACGTGCGACTAAATTCAAGTGCAGGGGCGTTTTTACTGCGAAGCTGTATACCTCTACGCTCTCATGCATTTGTGTCCTTGGGCAAAAGTGTGGGACGATCGCGTAGATGCGTGATACTGGGCTTGCCAGCGGCGGAAGTGAAGTCGGCTGGAAGCATTCCACCCCTAATAATAATAATAATAATAATAATAATAATAATAATAATAATAATAATAATAATAATAATAATAATAAGTGAAATAATTCAATCAAGACTCATTGGTTATAGCCGATAGGTATACTGGAATCGTTGGTGAACGGCACATTTACTCAAGAGCATTTGATTATGTAGTGTTAAGAGATATTGACCCATGATATATATACTTTAGTTTTTTTTCGCAAACCCAGCGGCATGTCTCGATGGAGGCATTGCCATATACGCAAAGGACAAAAATCTATGTACTGTCTTACACCCGCGACTCGCAAGAGGACAATGCCATCGACTGTGGGGATGTCTGTGCCGTAGAAATGAAATACGTAATTGTAATATCCAATGTGCATATAGTCCAGAAACATCCAAGCGTAATATCCAGACGTTCATGACCACGCACTTTGCATGGCATAGCCGTGATGACCTTGCCCTTGTGGTCGTTGGCGGTGATTTCAATGCGGATGTGTCGGGACCGAAAGAGGGAGTGGAGACTTCAGTGTCGACCTTTCAAACCAGGTAAGAAAAGGTGCGCTTTGTTAGTGCTGGAAAAGTTTGGCTTGAAGTGGCACATCAATCCAAGTCACTCAGCTACTTGACGACAGCCCCGTATATATTGAAATTCGACCAATATTCTGTCTAAGGCTACAAACGAACCAATCAGTGCCGATCACATTGCTCACAAAGCTATCGTCATTATTATTACCAAATGAATAAAATAAATACGTGCACCCCATTCTAACCCTGTGTGATGTGCTACGGCTTCGCTGCTTATCCACCTTGACAGTTTGGAATGGCTCCTCCACGTTTTGCCATTCTGTCCCCATAATAAATGCAGCCGCTGCGGCTGGTATTGAACCCGCGACATCGAGCTAAGCAGCACAACATCATAGCCGACGAGCTACCGCGGCGGTTATGCGAAGAGAATGCGAGCGATGCTTCCGTATAATAAGTCTAACGTTGTGGGCCTAGATACGCCATTACTGAGCAAATGTTTTCCCGCCTTTTCGAGTACGGACGCAACAACCACCAGAAAGGCACATCAAATACATTTTTTGCATCTGTTGAACCGTATTATGATCCCCATGTATAAGTATATAGATAACTAGTTCCCGAGGGGTGTTGTTTGCCGCTGTTGGTCATAATTCTATCACCGAAATGACAGCTTTATGTTGTGGACATCGTGACGACAAAATGCAGGGAAAGTTAACAAAAAAAAAACCCATTGAATGTATTGGCAAACCCAACCACGGGCTTTTCTTACAGAACAAAGCATTGCTTCGGGCTGGTTGATAATCCATACTTAAAGGGACACTAAAGCGAAACAATAAATCAGTTTAGACTAACGAAGCATTGTTTGAGAACCCTGCAGGCAGTCATATAAAAAAAAATAGTTTCCTTATTAGATGAGAAAATGAAGGTCCAAGTATCAGTATTTGAATTTCGCCCCGAAACCCCAGCGCCGGTACGTCAGCGTGACGTCATGGATTCCAAAGTACGTTTCCGCATTTGGGCCGCGTTGGCTGAATAAAGGTTCCCGAAACTTGCCATGTTTAATAGTTGGTTCCTTTAGAACACAATGCAGTCAAGCCGTACCGCTATACATAATTAGTAGGCCCTAGAAGATGCCATCAAAATCAAAGACGTCACAGCCCCCAGGTGCGGGAACTTAAGTAGGCGTCGCCCCCCGTATTTCGTCCTTGCGCTTTTTCTGGCTTACCAAACGTCTTATCGTTCTAAGAGTGGTGTTTTTGTTGTTGTAGAACAGTAATTTACTGATGGGGGGGGGGGGGAGGGGGGGCATATTAAATCCTTTTTCACTTTAGTGTCCCTTTAATACGGTTTTAGCACAGAATTTTACAAGAAACAGGAAGGGACACAAACTGTAGAGGTGCTATTCACATATTGCCGAAAATTAGAAGCGTTGGTGGCAGGCTTCCAAAGTTTGACCGGAATCCTATTCTTGCGTGTACCATCATATATGCAAATTTTCTGCAGACTGCTACAATACGTACGTCGATATCTCATTTGGCGTTCTTGGAGGAAACTTGTGAAGATAAAGCTCATGGAGTGGAAATAGAAACGACAGAAACAATCTGATAAAATGCTGTAAACTGCAATATTAAGTGCTGGCGCAGCAAGTGCAAGCTTAGATGAAAAGGCAGGTGGCAATGGAAAGAGCAAAGGCCCAGCAGACGATATATTTAAGTGCAGACTTGCGAAACTGCGCTATCGAACAATATTAACGGGCGGCAGTTGCTTTCCAGACAGAAACAGGTTCTGTTAGAGATGGTGAAATAAAGTAACATGAGCATGACTGAAGCGGTTGATCAGCAAAAAGTGGCAAAAACATACCAAATTCGTCTGGGGATTTTTGTTGCGAGGTTTTCCAAAATGAAATCAGGACAAAAGGCAGACTAAACGAGCACAATGCCAGCGCAGCACGGCCGCACTGACTTGTACGTTGCTCAATAGAAGATTAATATATACGCATAAAGGACCGAAAACGAGCCGAGCAATACTGTGCTTTGAGGCAGAAGTCCCGACTTCAAACCTGGAAAATTATTCTCTACGAAACTCTGCACGCATAAAAACAAAGATAATCTTACTGCGGCTTTGTCTAGTGCTTGTTTTGAAGCAATGGGCAAACGCAGAGAGAAAAAAAAACTTTTTCATTTTCTTTTAAAGTGGGATTGTTGAAAGATCAAGTTCGAAGAAATAATCCCAACAATGTGCGGATTCTTTTCGCATGCCCTATGTACTCGCCACACAACGCTTCATTCTAGACGCAGCCACGGCCTTTTCTCACAGAACAAAGCATTGGTTCTGATTAGTTGATAATCCATACTGAGAATCCACACCAAGTGAATTGCTCAACTCCCCGCTGTTCAGAGACATGCGATGCTATTGACGTGCTTTATTTAATTTATATCCGCAACGCTTGCAGCAATCGCCGCATAGCTGCTCTATTCTTATGAGTGATGGACTGTGATGGACAGTGCTGTACGGTCACAAGCCACGTGAAGTTCTCGTTAGAATGCGTTATCGCACAGGGACAAATAAACTAAAGCAAAGTTGGCAGGCGAGTGAGTGAGTGAGTGAATAAACTTTTATTTGGTCCAGCAAAGCGCGATAAAACGCGCACCCGGCTAATCCCACGACGGGACTGACAGATCTAGTCTGCCGGCCCGATCGCGGGCGCGGCAGTTGTAAACGTCGATCTCAAACAATGCCTTCTTGGGCCAGCTTGGGGGAGCGGGGGGGAAAGAAAGACACTCCCTGCACCTGAGACTATATACCGTGTCACACCTTGGGTAATATCTGATGGACCTCTCCCGGCTCACATCACGATGAGCAGTTCACGTGACCTTGGGGTGCACGCGGGCATGGAGGAACAGAAAGCATAGCGGAAGACATTACGTCACATAGCCAGCCTTGGCAAGCCAACGATCCGCGAAACCAGTTCGTTTGCTCAGTGCAATGCTCAGTGCCGGCCCAACATTTGACCTCTTGCGCCGCTATCACGGAGTAAGAATCGAGATTTACCGAGACGTTGGGTGCCCAGTAGTTGGTACTTTCTTCTATGGGTAGTTTTTAGTCGATGCGAGCTCGTTCAGCAGCTACTTGGCTACTCTGCCCTGTTCCTGCGGTCACGTGTTGGGACGACACTCATGGCGTCAATCGCGTGGCGCGATGCTCCCTCTTATCTCTTTTCCATCACACACACGCGGGAGTGTGTGATGGGCAAAAAGCATGCCACACGCGCATTTCCATAGGCTGATAGCTTCCCGTATGAAAGGCATACTTTTATTTGTGCGTGCGTGTGCGTGTGCGTGTGCGCGTGTATGTGTGTGCGTGTGTATGTGTGTGCGTGTGCGCGCGCGCGCGTGTGTGTGTGTGCGTGCGCGCGCGCGTGTGCGTGCGCGTGTGCGTGCGTGCGCGTGTGCGTGCGTGCACGTGCCGAGCCGGTTTATTATGGCGGCGAGTTGTGGCGCGGCTTCATGCGTAAATTGCGCGAAAAGGAGAAGGCAGTGGAATGGCCTTTCTTTTTCAGTTTCCCCAAGAAACGGGAGGTGGCGATAAATGTGGGTGCTGGCAATGCGCCGCGACAAATCGCAGCCGCCAGACGCCGACAGAATCTGCGGACTTCACTCGTGCTTTTCTCGAAGGCTCGAACACCTCGGCTGCTGCCTTGGCACCGCCGTGCAAAATGTGGTCACGCTCGTGCTCACGTGATTAAAAGACGACACGACACGTAGCGAGCTTTTTACGTGACATATCTGTTAGATTAGCTTGAACTATGTGAACAGTGATTTGCGGCTGTATAAAACAAGCATTTAAACTTCATGTAGCGACGATTGATGTCACACCGGAATTTTGATTGCAATTTTGCTGGATGCAGATTCGTTCACTTGTGATGAAGCTTTTTGATTGCGATTGCAAACGTCCATCTTCGGCGCCCTCAAGGCTAAGTGAGCTTAACCAAATGTCTGCACATGCCCCTCCATGGCAAGGCCATATATGCCTTAAGTTTGTGTTACGATTTCATTGCCTCCATATAGTGGATGCTCCAAGCGTGTTCGTGAGCTAAAGATATCTTTGGCAGAGTTTGACGTTCGGACAAACAGTACGGATTTTTTTTTTTCAGCCGTCTAATATTAACGGATCAGCGCACTGCTGAAGGGCACTTGCTCGCAGCGAATTCACGTACTCGGACCAATTCGTCGCAGGATATTCCATGGCATGATGGAAATCTTTTGCCCACCAACGCTTTGGACATGTCTCGGACATCACAGTGCGCATGACCCGTGATGTCAGGCTGTTTACGAAATGGAGACGTCGATAAGACAAGCGTCGTACTGCTTCTCGAAACTGTATCTACCCTGTTTCTCTGTTTATCTGCGCTTCCTTCGGAATCTGCCCATATTTTTAGACAGCGCACACCCGCACGAACGCCGCGGAGTCAATACGCATGGCACTCTATTGCGTCACGCTTCAGATCGGGTTAGTATGAGGAGCGTTGGATTGCCTTAATTTTCCGACTGGATCATTTTCGCGATCAGTCGATATGCTTAGGCTGCACATGTCCACAGGAACGGCCCATTTATTTAGAGGGCAGAATTTCCGTTACCGGGGGGCGGGGGGGCGAGAGAGGACAGAAACACGCGTACCCTATACAACAAAGAAAAAGGAAAGAAACGTGGAGGGCGGAAATTGCCAAGGAAGCAATTATATTCAAATTCTGCTGTGTCTTTGAGAATTCTGTGTCCGACTGTTGGTACGACTCTAGTAAACCCAATAGACGCTGCGTAAATGGCTCAAAGGAAGACGACAAAGAAAGAGTGGACAATCCTGGATGCGACAGCGGCGTTTCAGGGGGGGGGGGGGCGAAATACAAGAATGCCCCGGTCCCGTGCTTTGGGGGCACGCTAAAGAATCTCAGGTGGTCAAAGTTCGTCCAGAGTCCCCCACTATGGCATGCCTCATTATCAGGTTGTGGCTCTGGCACGTAAAATCTTAGAATTCAAATTTAATCTTAAGACAGGGTAAACGACAGTACAGGTGCTAATGAAAAAATTTCTTTATTTTCCAGAGGCGGAGAACGCCTTATGTGCTCCCCCTGTGAAAACAAACTATTCCAATGATCAAAATACTTATCACAGTACATTGCACCTATTGTAGAGATATCACGCTCGCAGGCATACAGAAATAATGATGTGCTGCTTACGTATTACTGCTTCTTAAGGCAATGCTTTCTTTGCCTCTTGGTTCGACTTTTCCACTGCTGTTGCTGCTGCGACTGTTGCTGTCTCGCACACAGCGTAGGGGGCTGGCTCAGAGCATGCATATACACGGCTGGAGCGTGGCAAAGAAGAGATGCTACGCGAGAAACACATTTGGACCTTTTCATCGCGTCACATGTGCACACTGCCCTCTGGAGCTCCATGGGTCTCGCCACAATACCCTCGTGACAGCTTTAATAATAGTGAACTCCTGCCCTCCCCCCACGCAAACACACTGCAGGGACTGCAGCACTTTGGGAAGGGGTAAACTGTGCGTAAGACGAGGACACGTGAAAGACCAACAACACTAGCGCTTGTGCTGTCGTGCTTTCACGTGACCTCGTCTTACGCGCTGTTAACCCCGTCCAAATATGCAACACTGAGTAATCCAACGTCAATCTCTCATGCAGCAGTCACTTTTCTACTTACGTACTACAGTACAGAGGGGAGGTAGGTAGAATGATAGGCGGGAGGTAGGGAGAGGAAGCCGAAAATGAAAAGAACCGACACAGTCTTGACAGGAGCTAATGTCAGCCTTGCCACCCTTCGCTCGCAGCTCCCATACATGAGGAGAGGTAAAGAGAAAGAGCAAAGAGAGAAGGCGAAGAAAAGCTACCACTAGACGAGCAAGTGGCCGTTTTGGTCAAACTGAATAAAGTAAACTGCAAAGTGCGATGCGGTACGTTTCTGCTATTTCTGGAAAAATTAACACCACGCAAATTTGTCAACTGATCAACTCACCCACGGCGTGCAGACGCAAAGGCGCATTAAAGCACCGTAGCGTCTAAGCGACACTACGGTAGCAGTCGCACGTCACATCAACATTACTGGGTCCGCCGCCGTAGCTTTGTGGCTATGGAATCGCTCGAGGTTGCCGGTGAAACAAGAAAACGCTAGCGTGCTTAGTTTTTGGTGCACGTAAAGAACCCCAGGGGGGAAAGTATTCCAGAGACCGCCACTAAGGCGTGCCCCACATTGAGATTGTGGTTTTGGCACGCAAAACACCTAAATTAAAATAAATTGTAACACTTTTACGACGGTAAGATGTGCCGCGTGAGGCAATGGAAATGTGAGCCTTCTCAGATGTCATGAGCAATGGCGAACAACAACGACTCAAGCAAGTATGTCTGTGTGTTTTGTGTAATACGCTAACAGCAGGAGCGCACGCAACGTAAACTAACGTTTAACATCAACTAACCACTCTCGTATTGGTCTAAACGCTTAAGAAATGAAACATTCGTGGTCAGCATCACTGCTAATTATCGCCAATCAACGCAAACAGCGCAGAAAGCTTCGCTTACATCGATTCCTTCAGGGCGTCCGACCCGCAGAATCCTCCTTTGTAAAAAATGCCTCTAGTATATTCACTTGCGGCAGTGTCTCTCGGAAAATTATTTACAAGCAAATTATTTACAAGACTCGCACATCACAAGGCTGTGGTTCACGCGCGCATGCTGAGCCATCGCGCTTAAATGTGCATTGTCTTTATTATTGACGATGATTACCAATGAGGTCATGTTTTATTGACATACAGGAGAAACTGCCTCAGACTGAAGGTGCGACGTGTGAACGACCATACGAGAGATTATAACCTGCAATGTATCTTTTTTTGCGGGAAGAGATCTCTTCACCAATATTTTTTCGCAGTTTTAAGATGACGCATGCACACTCTGACATTGAAAAATATGTAATAATCGGAAATTCCTAAAAGCAATTATCAGGCGGCTACCGCAAGGGATACGCCGCCTAAGCTTCTGCGATAACTCTTCGTTATCATTCTTTGTACGAAGACTAATATCAATCATAAGAAAAAGGATTGGTGCTTCGCATTTTCAACGGGACCAATTTTTCCCAACGAACGGTCCTTTTATTGGGCCAAGCCATCTCTTTGCGTAATCGGTATTATAGCAGCCACGCTTTCACAAATATTTCTTTTTCGCATCCGCAAATGTTTAGAAACTGGTGGCTCTAGGATATCGAAGAGACCGGCAATTATTATTCATACGCAAATTATAAGCTGTCGAGCCTTACGAATTAGGTGCGCGCCGCAGCACCCACCGGCAGGAAACAGAAAAAGAAGTCGCACTTTGGCCTGATAGCTGAAAACCTGATAGCGTTATGAAGGTATTAGACGCCACCCGATACAATACTTCCTGTCTCTTCAGTGGTACATAATGCACTAAATATTCACTAACTAGTTAAATTAAAGAGCAGTGTCATCCCCGCACACAGAAAAAAAAAACACGCACACATTCCACTTGATTACCGTGCGCACTCGCTGCCACAACGCTGACGTGATAAAACGCTAACAGAGCTAACAGAGTATTGAGAACGCTTCGTTCTGCATCTCCTTTAAAGGCGTCCCGGAAACTGGACATTACACGACATGCAACAAGCGTGCCGTGTAGTGTCGTCTAAGACAGCAAGCATGAAGCAACCTACCAATTCGGCTCGCCCAGTTGTTGCAACCGCTCTAGATTGCCTCCAAAATCGGGCGCGCGGACAGCGTGTGCGCTGATCTGCGCGGAGAGCTGACGCAGCCACGGCTGGTCTAGCGGTGGACATGCGCTCTCAACTGGTCTCTGTGCTCTTTGCGCGCAGTTCATTACGAGACCTCAAACACAGGATGAGCGGGAAGAGCGCGCGCGTCAAGCCGCCATCATTTTCGTGCCAACCTAGTGCGCCTACGGCACGTGGCGTGGGGTAGGATCCTATCTCACTTGAATTTTATACGAAACATTGTGGCCACTGGTGTGACAACGGCAAATAAATTCGCATGGGGTGTCCCCCTGTAGTTTCTATCGCAATAACAGATTTAAAAACTAAATTATGGGGTTTTACGTGTCAAAACGAATTGCTGATTAGCCACGTCGTAGTGGAGGACTCCGGAAATTTCGACCACCTGAGGTTGTTTAACGTGCATCATTGAAGTTTTTAAACGTGCACATGCACCTTTGAAGTACAGGGGTGTTTACGCATTTCGCTCCATCGAAATGCGGCTGCCGTGGCCGGGATTGGATTCCGCGACCTCACGCTCTGCAGCCCAACACCATCGCCACTGAGCAACCATGGCGGGTGCAATAAGAGATATTCACATATGCACAAGTGCAAAATTTATGGACACTTTAATTGATTAACAGTTATCGAACAAGGGACGTCTCTGGGGACAACGTTTCTATTCTGGGACTTACAGTAAAAGATTGGTTTGGTCGACTTGGCTGGTTTTATGAGTATAGCGCTGGAAAACGAGCGTCCAAGTAGGTTAGTACATTGGCCAGCCGTCAAAACAAATAATGCTTCCCGAACATCAACTGTGTACGCCAGGGGACCCTCGAGTAGGAGAACAGGCTCAGTACTCTTATTGTGCGCATCTTGCTGACTTCAGTACCCCAAATTTCAATGTTGCCGCTCTGATTGCCGCTCCTTAGGGTAATTATCGCCCATCCTGTTCTACCTCTTCCAACTTCGTGCGTGTTTGCTGCTCTACTCGTACCCTGCTCATACTCGTGGGCACTTGGCCTGACAAGCAAAGTGGCTTTGTGGAAACAGTCGCTTCTGATACGACCGCTGCTCGACAAACCAATACTCACTATATATAAATTAAGCATTAAGTACCAATATAGGCCTATTTACATAACTTAAAACAATGCTGGGCTCAAGCTTCTACCACCTATATTCAAATAAGCATTACAACGTTGATTAACTCCGTCGTGGGCGTGACATCCCTTGCGCATATTTTTAGCCCCACTAAGTTACACAAAAAATAGGGTTAACTTGCGTTTATTATCAATTATTTTCTGCTTTATGTACCGCTATGGACGTTACTATACTCTTAGGGTGTTAGTAATATGTATATTGAAGATTTTGAGCACTTTCTTGGCCAAGTGTCATTTGGCTGATTATGCGCCAAAGTGGTTCCGACGTGTCTTTCAGTATTCGACAACGACTGAGGCATACGCATGCGTATAACCTTTCCATTTTTTCTTCTGCCATATCTCGACACGTAGCTCCCGACATTTTCATTAACTACGGCAGTGGAGCAGCTTTCAGCAATGCCTCATATTCCAGCCGCAACGGCCGAGCGGCAAGCTGTGCCGGCGTGCCCCAATGGCCGGACAGCCCTGTTTATGAAAGGTCGTGCATCACGCTTATAGGACCCGCCTGTCACCAAGCGCCCGGGCAATTCGTAGCTCGAAAACTGCGGTGGCGCTCCGGCGAAGCATACATACTGCGGAAGGAGTCTTGCACGAGGAAAGGTTGAACTTCGCCCGTCTAATTTATGGTTGCACCTTTGCAACAGCGCTAATGTCTACTTATTAGGTCTACACAGCGTGTAGCTATACGTCTTTCAGCCATTTGCCTGAATTGCAGCACTCAATGTAGGATACGTAGTCATTACGCTCTCACTAATTCTCGGATTATGTTCGCTTGCCACGGTGTACGCCTATGCGCGTTCTTTGCTGTCATCATGCTGATACGGTCTTCGCGGTTATACTCGTATATGTTTCATTGCTTCTCACTTTGTTACAGCAGCAAGATGCGGGATAGAAACTTTCCACTTACATTCGCAGCGTCCGTTTTTGTCGTTGTGGAATGCGTTTCTTCTACTCGATCCTAGATGGATGTATGCCGTCTGTGTATGGATGTATGCCGTCTGATGTATGTATGCCGTCTTAGCCATCACATATCGACATCAAAGTGATCGAATGAACAAGACGTAAAGTGACACTGCGGAAAAAAAAATACCAATGTCGTCACGTGTACTTGTTTATCTCTATCGAGTGAGCGCTTTTCACCGTCTAACAAATATGTTATCGCTGAGCGCTGGACGCGCCCGCATGCATCGGAAGTTTCTCGACAGTTATCGGTGGCTCTGTTGTCACCGAAGCTTGAGTAATTCGTTTTGATGTGCTACGCAAATTGTGTGGAATTTTGTCGAAGACATGCGGGCACTACAGATTAATCTGAAACATTCGATGACTCGAGTGTAAAAGCCGACGCGCTTGACCGGCAGATCAGATTTTCCACGATCGCCGAGTGTGTTTGCCGCTATCGCTGTGCTTTGAGTGTAGCGAGTTTTTGAGGGCGCAGGTCCGCCATTCACAGTTTTCCTGCTTTCATCACCGTCACTATCACGCGAGAATAATCAGTCATTGGAGCGCGTAATAAAATTTTACATAGTTCCTTCATCATTTCGGGCTGTTTAACTATTCATACCAACTTCTTTGTCTTCAAATAATGTCGAACTGTAATGGTGTCAGATAAATATGAAATCCAGTTCGCAGCCGATGAAGATAAATATCTGAAATATTTAGAACAATATAAATGCCGATCAGCTTCACTGTTCAAAGACGAGAAAGCTGACGAGTCCGGGTATGGGTGGGGAATTTGATAACGGGCAGAGATATATTTACTGCTTATTGGGCCCCAATTCGCAACACTCCTACCTCATGAAAACTAGAAAAGAAATGTTTAATGCGACGGAACCATTTTTTCGTTGCCTAGTTTAGTGCAAATGGCGATTTTTCCGCGTAGGCTGGCTGCGGAGGCTTGCTGCTTAGGGCGACGTCAATTATGTAATTACCAGCGAAGGCTTCGGCATTGCGATGGTGATGAACTGAAAGAAACATCAAAAATTTATTTCATAAATTTATACTTTTGTAAATTGCCATCGATATTTCTGAAAAAAATATACGGTATCAATTTTACACATTGCTCCAGCGCATGTGTTACGAGCAAATGGTTATTTCTTGTGTTATATCGTGTCATAAAGAATTTGTTTTAACCTATTTGGAGATGCCTGAGCTGGCCACAATTAAGAGTGGTAAAATGACAGAGCCTATGCGGTTGCTCATTTATCGCTCAGTTTTTCCTTTGGAGTTGTTCTACTAAGTATCACAGGATGGGACAAGTACAAGTGCTAATGCGCGCTGGCTCTGCAACAGCAATGGCCAAACAATAAGCCCACCAATATGTCCCTTGTACAAGCCTTTGTTCTTTTTTTGTTTTTTACAGAAGCGTTTATTCTTAATGCGACGTTCAGTATTTGTACGGTTCCGTTTCGACTTCTAATACACAGGGAGCTTAACTTATAGTGAAAATCACGCGCAACCGCACGCCATTACCTTTACAAGCCAGTTTACATGCTAAGTTAGAGTAAAACTACGCGGGGCGAGATTGGCTCGGTAAGCTTATGCGCAGCAGCAGGTGAACGAGACAGGCCCGGCCAACAGAAGTCGGGAGACGGGATGGCGCAACCACTGTGGTAATGTGGTTCTCAAGGAGCGACGTCTGCCACAAGCGCCAATTAAGACCTTTCATTTTCCGAGTTGTGCTGCGCAATGACTATTTGGCAGCAGCATATCCAAATGGCGTTCTCGTTTAGCTATTTACCTCCTCTCTCTCATTTCTTTCTGGAAACGCGGCGCAGTTTACTAGTCATGGCGCTTCCGAAAGTCAATGCCTGGACTCCGATACGAGAAGCCCGGAGCGCTGGTGCCTGCGCAAGCCGAGAATTCTTCCCTCGCTTGCCGCACACCAAGTGGCACATGCTCAGTGACCAATTTTGGCGCGAAGTCATTGAAAAGCACCACATTCCCAGTGCATTAACCGAGCAGGTTGCTATAGGGTTGGCGTGAGAATCGTTCATTGAAAAGCGGCACACACCCAGGGCATTTGTGACGCGGCCTGATAAAACGACCGGTTGTTGTCTTTGAGGAACCCTTGGAAAGTGGGCTCGATTCCAATCAGCATAGCATAAAGTTAAGGAGATCTTTTTCATCAATGTAGAGTGGCATATTCCATTGAATACCAGTACAGACCGAGTGGCGCGTACTCAGTGCGTCAAGCTGACGCCAAAGGGTTTCATTGAATAGCGGTACCTGCCCAGCCCCGCAGCTGCAGTGCCAAGTGGTGCAAGTGGTTTCGTTGAAGAGCGGCAGATGCTTGAACAGTGTCGGATACTCGGTGACCCAAGTTGGTATGCTGGTTGGTTTTGAACCCTGTTGCTTCATTACAGCAGCCCGATGCGCTAGACATTTGACCATGGACGAGCCAGTGAACCGTGTAGGCGGGAAGATAGATAGATAGATAGATAGATAGATAGATAGATAGATAGATAGATAGATAGATAGATAGATAGATAGATAGATAGATAGATAGATAGATAGATAGATAGATAGATAGATAGATAGATAGATAGATAGATAGATAGATAGATAGATAGATAGATAGATAGATAGATAGATAGATAGATAGATAGATAGATAGATAGATAGATAGATAGATAGATAGATAGATAGATAGATAGATAGATAGATAGATAGATAGATAGATAGATAGCACCCTAAGAACGACAACGCATTGAAAGATGGTCACAGTTGCACTCGAAAGGCAAGGCATCGACTGCGATAGTAACTTAGTGGACAGCTATAAGAATTAAGGATAGTAGCTGTATCGGCCGTTTAGACTTGTAAACGTAAGTATACCAACTAAATTACCAAGCTTGATTTCACGCGCGCACAAGCAAACATGACATCTCACTCGATGACCGTGGAAACTCGCTGTCAGAACGCTGGAGTAAGGAAGCGCGGCAGCAGCAGCGAACAAATTTACATTCGCGATCCCTCTCGCACCAACGCGAACTAATCCGCGAAAACACAGCCGAAGGAAGACTCTGTCCCCGGCGCCGACGATATTCAAGATATAGCGGCCCGGGCGGTCCCGCGTGGCAGCCCGGGCCGCCCAGAGTAGAGCGCCTCTCCCCCACCCCTCTACCCAGCCCCCGGAGCCTAGCGTGCGACGGAAGACGGCGCGCTTCCTCCCGGATTTCCTCCGTTGCGTGGGCGAGGTTGAGGCGCAATCGCCGGCTCACTATAACATATAAAGGCGCCAAATAAATGGACACACACAAGAAAAGAGAACGGAACAGGGTGTCTCACCCTCGCACGCTTTACATACAGCGTATGGTGCGCGCTGACAATTTTCTCGCTCCTGAATTTCATAGGGAACCTCACGGTGATGGCGACGCGAAAATTCAGGAATGCGCCTAATAGACTATTAACTCTGCTCGGCATATGTTTTATTAGCTTTAAGGTTGCAGTAACAAACTATGGAACGAGAAAGTACAGCAGTAATGCTACGCGACCGGGAAAACAACATGGTGTGGATTTATAGAGCAAACGTGGGCAGTTCATGTTGAGAAAAGAGGAGCAAATGAAGTTGCAGAGTAAATGTTTTACATGTGGCTTAATTAGTGATCAATTAGTTTCAGAATGGGTGCCAAAAAAAAGGAAGCGTAGTGAAGGAGGCCAAAAAACTAGGTGGTATGATAAAATCGCCAAATTGGCAGGTATAAGATATGATGAGCTGCCGCAAGATAGCGAAAATTGGAGAATGATGGGAATAGAGGCCTTCATATTGCCATGAAGGAAAATAGGCTGTTGATGGAGATGGTGGGCTTGGTGATTATAGTTTTGATACGAATGCTGGACTCTCTTCCGAAATATTTGCAATAAATTTTATTTCATCTACAAGGCTAAGGAAGATAAATAATTTCTGTATTTTTTCGAGGCAAAGCTGATTTGTTTGTATCTTAATTACGCAGTTGCTTCATACGAATATGTAGCAAGGAGCATAACAACGAGAGAAGATGACATCATCCGTCACCCTTCCCAAATCAGCTGTCCTCAGTTTTGACAAAGCAAAATGTTCAATTTGCTTGGATCTTGTGATTGGTGGACATCCATCAATTTAGAAGGTCCACCAATCACAAGATCTCCCATTTGACAGATTCCGCCATGAAACTCTTGGATTACAGTAGCTCCTATGTGTGTCAAAGCTGTACGCCTGCTTCGTCAAGAGGGCTGAGAACGTTTTCACGCGACACGTTCCTGCAAATTTGTTCGTTACTGCCCGATGTACACTTTTTTTCTTCGTCTGTTTCGTCGGAATCCGCTATTACGGCCACTGCACGATAATTTAGCGCCTCTTCCATCCCGCTGTTTAAAAAAAAACACCAATGTCAACAGCTCGCTTTCAGGCCTGTACTTACGTGGCACGAGCGCATGGTGGGCCGATATTGGTCGCTTTTAGTGTCTAACGTGACGCTCCTTCCAAGTTTTTTTTTCTGCGCATATACACAACAGTAATACCGGCTGTGTTGCAAAACTCAAACACTCACACTCACTCTATTCTTTCATTTGTGCAACGATATGTAACTACCCGATATGTAATGTGCGATGTCAATACTGGAAAGCATGTCCTATTTGCCCGCGATTATGTAGACACACAAGGTCGCTGAAATAAAAGCAAAACCAGTGAAGTACGGGTTCTTCACGCTTCCCCTATATGCTCACCCGATCCGCAGCTATACTAGGCATTGACATTCTCTTTGCTTCGAGCACGATAGTTACTCCCACATAATAACGAGCCCCAGATGTGTCCAGTGGCTCCAGTGCCACGTCGGATGTCGCTGGGAAAACAGAAAAGCATGAGTGGCAGGAACTCGTGCGCCTCATATTTCTTCGTTGGCCGGCAAATCTCCGACATAGGGCCATCGGTCTTTGCCGTCTACAGCTTGTACTATTTTGCCCCGCAGGGAAACACCATCAATGGTGCCTGGCCGGGCAGTAATGCAACGCGACAAGCTCCACTCCTGTTACCACGGTGACTGTTCCGTATACGACACACTTGCAGCGTTGGTTACGAGGATGTACAAGGACATATAGCTTTCGGGTCTATTGCCTTCAGCCTACAGCATAAGAGACAGACGAAATAGCAATGCTATGCTGAGCAGACGACAACCAACAAGGGAGTGGTCATTTGTTGTTCTCGAATAACTCTCCTTGTTTTACCTTGACAAAGAGATTACACAACCTCATTTGCTGCTTTGACGTGCTTGGCAGTCTTAGGTAAAAATAGAGCGAAATACACTGGTAGCGCATTCATTCTTTAGAGATGATAGACGAGGGTAAAAAAATTACCAATATTTCATATGATGGGTGTTTAATTAGGGATGACATGTTATATGTTATGTTTTTTATGATTATGATTGTGACGATGATAATGATGAAAGATACAGAGTTTTGATAAGTACCACTGTAGAGTGTTTAAAAGGGAGCTAATAAGGGCCAGGCCCTTGGAGTGGCCGGACTGCTCTCTTGCATCTTTTTTTTTAATTGAAGAGCGGCACATACTCAATGACACGTGCACTGTGTCACATAACCAAGGGGTCAAGTCGTCCATTCCCAAAGTTGCTATTCGGGCACACAAACAGTGGAACATACCCAGAGGCCAAATCTGGTGTGATAGAGGTTAGAAACGTGCATCATATGAACAAATGCGTGAAGTTTACAAATATTGCTGGTGGCGTAAAACGCTTATTCCTTTTAGGCCACATGTCCGAGGCTCTCTGGAATTGGTGCTCAGAAAAGATTATCTTAGTGAGTGCTGTCATTTGTTTTGTTCTGTTCTCGGCACGTTTTGCGCAGCGCAGTTGTGGCAATCGGCGTCCTATTGGGAATTCGCTGCTACGTAACTTTTTCGCATGTTCCATGTTTTCCCGAATAATAAATTATGCCGCTTTTTATGTTGACTGCGAGGTACGGGGAGAAGCCAAGCTTCATTAGACGTATGAAGATATAATCAGACATATGTAAACCCCTAGGTAATCATGCATTACTGACTGTGCGGCCTGCATAGAGGTCTTGCTCGCTCCACCAAACTCCCTCTCCTAATGCCAGAATAAATCTCATGAACGTGTCTACTTCCTAGATTCTTCTCACTCCCGACATAGTGAGAATGTCGAGTCAGCAAACTTTGAGTCAGCAAGCCTTGCGCACGCGATATTGAACCGCCATCGTCGGCTCACCGTCGCGTGGTTTCACTCACACAAACAGCGTACGATGCGCGAGGACGATGTTATCACGAGGTGAGCCCGGTACGTCCCTCATCACAAAGAGAACCTGTAGCAAGTGCCAGAGTAGGTCCACCCAGCCCGCCTCCGCGACGCTTCGCCTTATTTCTCTTTCCCCCGTTTGCTCAACGTCACGTAGACTTTCCTCTAGTTTGCGGTGCTTCACCGTGCGTTCGGCACGCTCTTCGTACGCTCCCGGCGTGCGATTTTCTTCATCTTCCGGCGGCTTCCTCCTCCGCTTCCTTCGAGGCTTCGAACAAACAATCGTAGATTGCGCTAGCTGGCCAGATACGCTTGCGCGTAAAAAGAGCAATGGTTACCATAGTCAAGAGAATCAGTTACAGAGAACAAGTAAATGAGGAACAACTACTGAAGTAGCGACCATGTTTCGGCTAGGCGTAACAGTGGCAAAGGCTGAAAGGTAAGATTATGTTTTCAAAACAGTCAGTTCACCTGTAAACCGGTTACGTCGATGTACTACTTGTCATTTCCGAAGAACTGCGCATGATACCGGCACAAGTAAAATAAAAAGTAAAGTTGAGAACATTTGGCAAGAGGCGCGCGTATAGGATAGTTTGTCCGGCTAATTCAATTGGCTACGTCGAGCTCGGTATGTTTATAGTACCCACGTCGTATTCCTCGCTAATTGTTTGACCATGAGGCATGTTCTGGGCACACGAAGTATTGTTACGCTTATGCGAAAGGCCGTGCTTGTGCAGACCATACAGATAGCTTACGCGTGTGAGGAGCACACAAACCAACTTAGGTATACGGGAGAAATGTGAAAGCTAAGATTGTAGGGACAGTGTCGAAGAGCGCCCAAGAATGTTATGTTGTGTCCTCAGAGAGGCATCGTGCACTGTTGCAGCAGATCCCGTTTCCGGTATGGGAGTGGGTGCAGGATTAGGCGGAAAGGTCACAGGCGTAAACGGACACAGATCGGCTGTCAAGAGAGATAGATGAATATTCGTACTTGTTTCCGCACTATGTATCCTATAGCCGACCCACTGGCTGGCAGAACTCCGAGGCGTAGTGTTTGTACTGGTCACTGGAAACGAGGACGAATGATGTTCGACGCATAGGCGATGCCGATGGGTTAAGCACGGTGGCCTTGGTGACGCGAAATAAGGGATAGGCTATATCTGTAGCTCTATGCAGTCTGTGTCATTGTTCTTCTTGCCTCCAAGCTACATTAGACTATGTTGTTTCAGACGAAGACATTCTGTCAAGAGCAAGGAGGTTAACCAGGTTGAGGCTGGGTTGCTACCTATATACTGATGAACGGGAAAGCAGGAAGGGAAGAAAACGAAAGACAGACTGCACTTCTTAGGTGCTGTTTAGTTGATCAGGCTCCAATAGTTTGCTGCATTTTGATATGTGTTATTGAAAGCGCACGTCATGAAAGGTGCATGCACAATCAGCAGAGAGAGAGAGAGAGAAACGAAGAAGAAAAGGTAGGGAGGTTAACAAAGCACGTGCCCCATTGGTTACCGTCAACTTGGGGAGGGTAAAGGGAAGAACATACAAGTAGAGTAATCAAAAATAATAATGAGTCATTCGCAGTCAGTCGCAGAGGAATCTCCACTGTCACAAGCGTTCGTAAATTCCAGTGTCCTTCAAGAAGCGCCGAAGGACTTTTGTGGCCTTCTGCAGGCAAGAAACGATAGGCCAGGGTCCAAGGATCTTTACTTCTGAGAGCGCTCCATATTTAGCAGGTTGAGCTTTGCTTGTAAAGTACGTCGTTGAGTGTCAAAGGATGGGCAGTGACAGAGAAGGTGCTCTGGAGCCTCATCACATTCGCACAAGTTGCACGCCGCACTGTTGGCCTTTCTTATCAGGAATGAATAGGAATTTGTAAATGCGACGCCCGACCACATGCCACACAGTAGAAGTCACAGCAGCAGAAGTTTGCCTAAAAGGTAAAGCTACTCTACCTGGGGCTACGGCAAAAATATCTCCTACTATACATAGTCTGATCATACAAAACAACATGTTCAAGCTTTGTCGTCTAGCTCAAGCAAACGGACGATAAGCGTTGAATAACCTTTTAAAGCTTGAATGTTATTGTTGGAGAGACAGAAAAAATTATTTTTGGAAAACGCACGCACGCGCACACGCACGCACGCACGCACGCACGCACGCACACGCACGCACGCACACGCACGCACGCACGCACACGCACGCACACGCACGCACGCACACGCACGCACGCACACGCACGCACACGCGCACGCACGCGCGCGCACGCACACGCGCGCACGCACACGCGCGCACGCACACGCACGCGCGCACGCACACGCACGCGCGCACGCACACGCGCGCACGCACACGCACGCACACGCACGCACGCACACGCACGCACACGCACGCACACGCACGCACGCGCACGCACGCACGCACACAGACGCACGCACACAGACGCACGCACACTTATATACATATAAGCTGTCTAAGCTTAACTGCATTCCCATAGCGGTCCCTTTTGTGGCTACCAACAGCAGGCAAGCGTTCTTTAAGTGGGATCAGTAATACAACAACTTGAATAAGCATAGCAGAATAAAAATTCAATAGGGAAGCTGTTAAAGGTATGACGCATGCAAACGAAAATGCAAATGCTTGGTTGTATGACACTAGATACTTTGACATAACCAGATTATCAGATATATTAGGGAAGAAAGCGCTAGTTGCGAAGTACACAAGATAATTTTTTTTTCAATGTTAATATTTATGCTTGAGTCTATCGACAAACAGCCATATGCACTGAAAAGCGCAGTTTAATCTGCACAGCAGAACACATCAACATACATGCCTCCATTAATTGCACGGGTGGGCAGTGCACTGCAAGGATCTTCAGAACGTGCGAAAATCTTTCGTCAGAAACATCAACCAAGTCTACAACTTAATTTTGACTTGCAAATAAATGGTCAGTCATCGAGAACACCGCCTAATAAACGGCATCGCTGGGGCGATTTGCAAAGTTGAGTTCTTTCGGTACTAATCAGTCGTAGAGGTAACAAAAATGATCTCGCTTTCTTGAGGATTACGGCATATGCTTTCAGTACACTTGGAGGTACATTTGATGTATTCCTAACCAATTCCAGGTCATTTTGAAGCTCTGAAGCTAGTTAAGTGAGGCGGTATCAGCAAGCTCAAACGCAATTGAAGATTCAACAGCAACTGTAAAAAGGTCCAGCCGAAGGCAAGGAACATGCCCTGCAGCTGTTTCCATAAGGGGCTGCTTTCAGCTCGTTCGCTTCGGTACGTTATACGACATCACCAGCAACGTAGCCATCAGAGCAAAAAACCACAAGAATATAAGAAAAAGAAAGTAATAGGTCACTTATTCCCGGAAAGCACAAGCACTGCGTAGGTGAACATCTGCAGCGATATAACGAAAATAGGGCCGCGAATAGTGGCTACGGAAGCAACAGTTACTGACACGCTCTGCACGCATAAATAACGGAATGCAAATGTTAGGTACACACCCCGTCTTTTTAGTGTTTTACGCTATTTCGCTAGCTCATTACGCGCTTTTTGAGGGGCTATATAAAGGGGAAGAAAAAGTGCCCCTTTATATATAGCACAGACTTCTTACTGCTTACTGGTGTGTGAAAAAAAAAAATAGACAACCGGAAGGAAATAAAGAGAAACATAAATGATAAGGGCACTTTCTTCTTGAGCTAATTTTAGCGAGAACGGCTCAAAGACGCCGCACAACCCTTAACTTCCAGAAAATCTGCATATAACTATACACAACACTGGAGAAAAAGCCCATATCTGGGAGGCACAGAGGGGTCGATGAAGCAAGAAATTCATCAGGGATCATGTCATGGTTTCAGGGAAGCTACAGCTTATGTTTGTATTCCTGGCTAAATGAACCATGGTGTATTATTAAAAGCAGGCACTAATAAAGAATCTAAGATAGCTATACAGTACCCGAAAATGCTTCATATCTTCTTGTGGCGATTGATATTTTCTCGTCCAACGTCGTCCATTCACCTGATTCAATATAGCCAGAACGTGTTTCAAATTATTCAGCAACCTTTTATGCCATTAAGTTAGCGCTTAGGTAAATGGTAGTGCATGTTGCAAAACTGCAGCGGCGGCACAGCGTTCCAGCAAGCCTTCGGCTTGCTTGAATCCCTTTTTGGATCCCTTCTTTGCTGCATCCCATGAATGGGGAATTGGCGTTTTTACGACAGGTCGTCTGTCAAGGGTCACAGGCACTCTTCCTAAGCGCCTGTGCAATTTCTGCTTTCCACTCCATCAGGCAAGACGAAGCAGTCAACACATTCGGAAAACGCGCGTTCATGACAGGGTGCATACCTACGTGAACAGTCGTAAACAGCGACGAGGAATAACGACAAAAAAGTAGAGATGAGCGCTAGAGACAAAGTGCGCGAAGTCGACAAGGCCAAATAAACAACTGGATTTTCAATGTCGCTTATTTATTCAAAGCCGCCTCTCCGATGTGGCACGGCGGTGGGTAAGAAAGAGGGTGCGTTATCAATTTCTCACCCCTGACACAGAATTCAATATTTGATCAAATTGTGGACGTGAAACACAATACAAATAGAAAGAGAAAAAGAAAACATGAAAGAGAAAGGCAGGAAGATCAACTAAACGAACATCAGGTTTGCTACCCCACATGGAGGGAAAAGAAAAGGAGGAATAAAAATAAGAAAAATGGATAGTTCGCATCATGGATGCACTGCTTGTAGTGAAACGCCGTGGTACCAGGCTGAAGTTTATAAAGCAGCTCTTATGTGTCACACCCCGTAGATACGCTGGGCTACCGTTATTCAAACACCACATATCATGGTCGGCGGCAAAGGAGACAAGACTGTCGTCTGTGAAGTCAATCTTGGAGCTTTCCCATTGCTGATGCCGTTCACTGAAGTCACCTATGAAGACCCAGATGTCATTATTTGTTTGCACTATTTCTTTAGGCCTCTTGCAGTCAAAGCGGTGTGCTGGAGCTATGTAGGCTCCAACACATGCGAAGGACACAGTGTTCTTTTGTACGTGCAGGTAGGCATATTGGTTGTCGCCGTCAGGCTCTGCGACGTCGGCTACAAGCGTAAAATCCACTCGGATGCAGCCTGAACGGCATCGAGGTGCTCGGTTCACAAATCACCAGTATGGGGAAGCAAGTTTGTGAGATGAAATTGATGGGAGACAGAGCGACCGAAGCCAGCCATAGCATGGCGGTTACCAATACCCACGTCCGGTTCGCTACCCAGCACAGGGGGAGAGAAATAAAGGGATGGAAGCTTAAATGAAGTGACGAGAGAGGGGGGGGGGGGAGTTTTGCGCAAGAAACAACGTGCGTACCAACAGTGTAAGCTGTGGCAGAGACCTGCGGACTAAAGGTAATGTCGCGACGCAGTTACTGCGGACAACAGATAGCTGACACAGCAGCTGCAAGCTTCAGGATTTGCTTCGGCTGGGCCCTGTTCATTGCGTTTGTGGTCTCGGTGAGGGATAAGGCGCGGATAGATATAAGGTGCGTATACAAATTTGTGTACATACTTTTGTATTTTCATTCTATAGTACTGAGCAGTCAGAGAAGTTGACCAACTGGAAGGAGGTGGGGAAATAATTGGGTAGCTTCAAGACAGTCAGCTTAAAAGAATGTTCTTGATGGTTATGCTACTGCTGTAACTTGAGCATAAGGTATCCGTTTTGGTTTAAGATTCGACAATGCTCTCGATATTTGCTCGGGCGTGAATGCTTCTGAAATTACAATGATGCACAACTGCACCAGCTTAGGGCAGTTGGTATTGCAATATATTTTATACCACAGGGCGAACTAGATAAAGCAGAGAAGAAAGCACTTTCACACAGAACACCATCAATGTGTGTACATGTTTGCCAACCTGTCTGCTCTAGTTCGCTCTGTGATTTACAATGACGTTGAAAGCCTAGCGTAACATCCAGTCGAACTAAAGAGGTAGACGTCACCTTCCTATCGTTTCTATATTTTTGCTGGTGAACGCGCCCACAAGAATATTTGTCTACATTCATGTCAGGACGATCAGTAAGTGGTAACTAAATATACAAAATTTTTTAAATAGGTAGATACTGCGCCTATATATTTTCCAAAGCCAATAAACCAAAATTGAAAATGCCCATATAGGTAGGTTGGGAGAAAGGTTGCAGCGTCAACTTTAATGCATTGTCCACCTTACTATTTATGGTGCATCTATGACAACTTGTCTTGGTCTTTATTGCTCCTATATGCATTCGCCGACTGCACTACTGTCTCTTTTCATGACCAAGGGTACAGGCCTAGTAAGGAAACACGCTTTGCATGCTTCCTTCCCCCCCCCCCCCTCGTGAGCATAACGCATTGCACATGAATACTTGTCACTATAAAGTCGATGTTGAGGTCAACCCTAAGGGTTCTCAAATGAGTAGTTTTCGAGACCCTATCGAATAAGAAAGAAATAGTGCCAGAAACGGATTGCATTTAACAAAATATTCGTTACTTTTATTAGCTTTTTTTAATTGTGAACAACCGTTCTCGCCATAAATAGAAAGGAATATTCAAAATCTAGCATATTTAAAACATCAGAAAGTTTCTGTCACTACTCTGTACATTATAAAGCGTTGGTTATTAAAAATAAATACAGCACTAGGAGCAATTAGGCCATTTATTTGGATGCTCAGGATTCATTGGCGAGTGCTAATGATAGTGGTTTCGCCATTGAAGTCTCGCTTCCCGGGTATTGTATAAAACATTTCACTACGTAATTTCTCGTCTTTTCTGTCTATCATGGCCACCAAATGAAAGTCTTCGCAAAATTGATGATTCGATGTACTTGAGAACTGTTGACACAATATCAGTAATTAGGAAGAGTGACTACGAGTAGCGAATTCCTTAAGGCAGAATATAGGCATATTCGACCCAATCAAATATGACTATATTCGATTGGTCAATAGAAAGTCTAAGGTGTTCGCACACCTCACTAACCAAATTATTACAATGAAGCGAAAGCTATTTGCCTCACTGGTTGACCGAGGCCGATCATCAGAAGAAGGGCTTACTAGGGGAACCGACCCTGGAGAGAAGATGGAAGACTCCATCTGAAGCCGCAAAAATCACTGTAAATTGAGCAAATAAACATTTTTCATCATCATCATCCTCTAGTGACTGCCTCCGAACTTCGTCTGCTCTATGCCTACGACATGGAAGTTTTACAAATTGAATCATCGTCATCATCTTCTTCATTATCATCAATGACATCATCATCTACGTCGTCCTATTTCAAATCCACTGTCCAATGCAGGCCTCTCACATACACCTCTAAGTGCCCATTTTTTAGGTCAGCTTATCCTGGGTCCGCAGAGTTTCTAATTTTGTTTCACCACCTAGTCCTTCGCAGTTCTCCAGTACGCTTCAATCCCTTTGGCACCTATTGCGTAACTCTAATGGACCAACGTTTATGTTCGCTACACATTCGTACATACAAAAGGATTAGTCGTGTTCAGTGGGGCGAGCCCTCGTTCGTTCTCCGGAACACGCTACGGGTTTTCTTTTTTCTTGAATGGTTTACTAAAGCCCTAGCCTTCGCTGCACTCCGTGGAGTTGGACAAACAGAGCGCAGGCAAGCCCAGATGTTGCCATAGTGCGAAAGATGGATCAGATAATGCGTCATAAATAATGGCACGGTGACTATCTGAGCAGATCCAGCAGAATATGACATCGTAAAAAAAAAAGGCCACTTGCTTCTTTCGAGCACGTACTCTGCACCAAGACACGATTGAAGCACTGTCAGTAACACGACGTCTGCCACAAGCAGATCTCGCCATCCTATCATGGCGGTCACACCTGCTCCCCCATAACTTCGATAAGCAACTTTGTTATCTACTTGGAAGTTGAATGAAAAATGGCGATGCAAGTCTTCATTTCATGCTTGCCAACTTTTTTTTTTTTTTTTGCGGAGGTTAGCTACCAGTGGTTGGAAGAAAGTTCCTGTCATCTGGAAGTTGTGGTGTGTAGAGAGGAAGCGAAAACTGGTATAAGAAAATACTAATTGTTTTATGAGAAAACAAAAAAATAACTTTACTTGAGCAACCTCCTCCAGAAGCTGCAAAACGCTGCTGACGCACACATACAATATTGGCATCTACGTAATGAGAAGCATGCATGCTTTAGTAGAAAGTGGTCTGTGCGGATCATAGAACTGTTCTACAGAGAAAGGTTATTGGTTCATAACGAGTGCATTTGGTCATTGTTGTGATGTCCAGTGACCTAAGTTGGTGTCAAAGAGGTTCAATGAAAAATTGTACTTTCACAGTGGCTTTTGCCCAGTGTTATCTGAAGCACATACCTAATAGCACATAACGAGGGGTCCCAGAGGTGCAATCCCTACGATCTGTGGAATCGGCTCACAATTTAAGACTACACCCTCTTTGGAATCGGTCAACATTTTTACACTACACTATCTTCAGGATCGACACACATGTTTATACGCAGTGTACTCAGAATCGGTCCACGGTAACTGCAAGATAGTAGCCCTATATTTGTTACAGAAAAGGCTTGAACTTCCCAAAAACTTTTGCAGTAGAAAAAAAGATATACACTGGCACGTTACGCAAGAGTGATAGGAGTAGCGCGATTGCTTTGTTAGAAGATTACAATAAAAAAGTGCGCGTGGCAACTTCTGTCTTGGCCTCACTTCGCTTCTTGAAGGAGCATATTTCTACTAGAACTGCTCGCCTGATAGAATGATAGATACAGAGAAAATCACTGACGATTACGATACTCCGTGATGCGAAATTTGAGCGCCGCTCCATACGCAGTGACACCAGAGTATCAGCGGGCGAAGGTCGTGAAGAAGCAGCAGCTCCAAAGAAGAAGAACTAGTAGTATCAACAGGTCCGCAGGTGTTAATATATGGTTCAAGGCGTATTGTTCTCGCTGGTACTTTGCATACGTATTGTCATTTCGCGGTATATTGGCTGGCGCGAATAATATGTCTCCTGCGGCACGCTGCGAACGGAGCAAAATGGGCCACGACTGCCTCGCCAATCGCGAGATCAAGAGAGGCAACGCGTGGGTGACGCGCGGGCGAAATTCACAGTCGCCGCCGCAGACAGACCTTCACTCATGCAGCGCTTTGTTTCCCTACAGACGACGGACGCTACACTGGCGCTATCATCGCTACAAGCCCCATCTTGCGCGGCAATACACTTTTCTCCTCATGCTTCGCCATACTCTGCTCCTCCGCGTTCCGCCTCATTGTTCCGCTCCACCCACCTCCTCCGCTTTCCTGCTCGCGCTCTCTTCGCTATCGCCGTCTTTCATCTCCCGATGCGCTCCACATTCGCTTTCATCCTTCGCCGTGCTCATTTGCTTAGTTACGAGCGACAACGCAAATGTTCGCCGCAGGAAGGGGCACGTAAGAGCTGCGGTTTAAAAAAAAATAATTTGAAGCATGCTCGGGCGATTCAAGGCGAAAAGTCAGAATCCGAAGAAAGTATGCTGGGAGGCAGAAGAGAATAACGGAGGTAGAAAAGGCAACGTGAAAAGCACTTCATCTGCTTATTACGGGCGGGCTCGGTAGATGATTTCCTTAGGATACTGCGCCTCACCCGAATGAAAAAAAAAAAAAAGATTGTTTATAAGCCCAAGGTAATTAACGTAAATCATTCATGATAAGTACTGACGTGATATACATTTATAATTACCGGCGTCAGCGAAAAGATTAAAAGGCATCTTACGCTTAGAAACAGCTTACACGGAGCGCATGTCGAAGACGCTAATATTCTGGAGCGAAGGGAATGCCCTGAAATGCGCGAGCTAATGGTCACATCATGAAGACAGCACAAAAGGAAAATAAACTCTATCTCGGTAGCAAGCGTTCCACTTTTTATACAACGTGATGCCGGCTCCTAGTGTCGCTTGCTCTTCTGAATTGACACGGACAGATTGCTTCTCGCTGTCAGTACCAGACACCTCGCTCCACGAGTGTTATACGCTGACTGAGAGGCACAAAACGATCAATCTTTTTCGCGCCGCATCGGCGCTTCTTTCGTAAATATCTTTTGATGATTTCATCACCCCGGAATACTTTCATTTGCGCATCACGCCGGCTTCGTCCGCAATATTCAGAGGGATGCGACAACACGCACCAGCAGAGAGAAAAGAAGCGGGAATAAAGAACAATGCCCACAGACTGTTCTAATGCGTACGAAAACAGCAATACGGGTTCGTAATGAAAAAAAGTGCAAATGAAGGTAGAGAATGGAAAGAAATCAAGGAAGGATAGCCAGGAACACATAGATTATGTACGCGCAAAAATAAACATATTGAGAAGATACTAGGAAAGAAATAGGGAATGAAAGAAGCAAGAAACAGAAAGAAATGAAGCAAATGAAGGGAGATGTACAGAGATAAAGAAGAAAGAGCATTTTTTGAGCTTTTTCGATGAGAATAAGCGAGCTCCGCTCTCGCCAATATCAAAGCCGCGGTGGAGGCGGCGGCTCAAACGCTTGCGGGAAAATGCGGCGCCAAGCGAAGGCGTGCTGCCGGACAATCCTCCATCGTTAATTATATCACCGCTGGCGCCACCCGCGCAAACAGAAGCGACGGTGAGAAGAGAAGGTGACGACAAAAGAATGGAGGCCAGCCATGAGTGAATGAGAGAGAAGCGTGTGCGTACAGAGAGGAGGCGCAGGAAGAGGGCAACGGTGGCTCTCAAGAAGAGGACAAAGTTGAAAGAGAGCAGAACGCGTTAGGATGAAAGCGGCGGCATCAAGAAACGGCGCACGACAATACCACATCACACACACACAAAAACGAATAGATGGCGCTTTGGGTGTGCAAGGAAGTGTAAGACAAATTTATAATATAGGAAGGTGAAACGACAGCGAACAATAGTGACGGGGCCGCGAAAAACACAAAGACATTGCGGTGCGCACAAGGAAAAGGGCGACCAGAAAATGCGCATCGTCGGATATAAAGACTCTAAACAGACAGTTTTGGTTCTCACTTTTTTTTTTTCAGCGCCAATAGAATAAGCTCAGTCCTAGCTGGCGTTCGCAAATTTGGAATTAAAATGTTCATTTGAGGACACCGAGTGTCGGAAGAAGCGGGAAAGAAAAATTTCACAACAACGCAAATACCACAATATGAGAGCAGTCATAAGTAAAAAAAATAAAATAAAAGAATTACTCGAAGATATGTGATACAAAGGATGAAAAAAGAACGGAACATACTTCGACTCCCGCTCGAAAGACCCAGCATTCCTTGATGAAAGTCCGTCTGAGCGACTAATGCTTCTAAAGCAAACAAAAGGAACGCGCACTGCATTATTCCACTGAGAGCGGCTATTTCTGTGTCTCGCCCTATTTCCTTTATGTCGTTATTTTCCTTTTTTCAGCGAGCCCACGTCCACAGATGGCTCCCGAATAGCTTTAACTGTACTTGGTTTTGACGCAGTGAAACCATTTTTCTGATGTTGCATCACTTCTTTTTTTGTCAGTGACACGCTCTCTCTTTTCCCTCACCCTCGCCACAGACCCTAGTGTGTTTCTAACTATCTTTTCAATTCACTTTTTGCATCCTGGAACTTGGCGAGTTTTAGAGCTTACCATTCCTTTCATGCACACGCCGTTTCATCGGACTTTTGCCACTTCATTTCCTTTGCCACTTTCTTTTATTTTTTTAAAGAAACCTTCCTATATCCCTATATCATTCGTAGATATTTGTTCTGTTTGAAGTTGGAGTCAGAACATTCAGCACTGCTGTTCGCTAAGTGACCAGTCTGGAAAGCCGCGCACGAATCATCACTGAAGAAAAGGGAGACTCTCCCCGAGCAAGTCGGAAGAAAATGCGAGACTCTCAAGCGGGAATTCATATTCAAGGAAAAATGCAAATAAACGAATAAAAAGCAGTATAAAGGAGAGGACCTTCATGGACGAGCAGCTGCGAACGACTGAGCAATGGGGCGTTAAATTTAGATTTTTTTTATCGAGCATTTCGCCGTCTGAAACAAAAGACAAGTGTCAAACAATGCTTGTCGTTTCTGTACATCGTCATGACTGCACGCAGCTTCGAGTACTCGCGCTCCAAATGCTCCTTTAAGTTACTTTAGAGACCACTGAGAGAGTATCACCGTGGCCCGCGTTTGCCGATCAAATTTATACCTATTAGACGGTGCCAAAATGCATGACATAACCGGAAGCTCGTAAGGAAACTTCAAAGTGGCGTGGCCTCCGGTATTTGTTTTTGTGCATTTTTCTCGTTTACCAATCACCCTGGCGCTATCAGGGAGGCTGTTTGTATATTTTACTTTTGTAATTTAATTACATAGCCTAACATGACCTTCCTCTTTAGTGTGTACTTAACAAATTCGTTATTACTGAAACTGGTGCTGTGCACTCAGTCTAGTCTATGTTGAAGCGAAATCGCCAAATGAACCACTGAGCGGAAAAACCGGCGGCGTCTGTAGCAGCTAAACGGTACCTAAATTCCCATAAGCCACGACGCCACGACACAAGTGTGCCTCGCGTGCTCATGACGCTGGCGCGTCGCATTAATGTACTCGGGCTGTACGTACTGCTACGGAATCTGAAGCATCTGCACCGTCGGCGGCCACAACCTCGGCAGTAGCGAAACGTGGCCATGAGCGCTAGTACGCTGGAGACGAAGTAAAGGAGCGGAAGAACGCAGACACACGAGCGAAGAGGCAGGCAGCTAAATCCGCCATCGTCGTCGACTCTACCGCTACACGACGGGCGGAAAGAGCCTTAAGCAAACGTCACTTAAAGCACAAAACGCGAAGGACCACTCAGCGGCGTAGAGAATAGAAGTTATTATTTTTCCCCTGATCAATGTGAGTGGCGAATGATATTTTACAAAGCAATAGGAGCATATTACTATTTTAAAGCTCAAGCAAGTAGCCTCCTTATTGTAAGCTCTCGTCACAGCTATGCAGTGTATGTTACGTGTAACCTTCAATACATACAAGGTGCTTCAGCTAGCTTCACGGCGCGCAAGCGGGTATGTCACGTGGTATATTTTTTTATTTCTACGGGCATCCGCGGTAAGCTGAAAAGCACTAATACTCCATAGATAAAGTTAGAAACTGTCTAGTTGGACATTTTGCATAGCGCTATACAACTAATTGGAATTTTTTGCCTAACTTTGTTGCTTCATAAGTTGGTTAATTATTCTTGAGTTAATTATCTAACTAGGCAAAATACAAAGAATAGCGTGACACACTAGATACAAAAGTGAGCAACATGCATTTAGTCACGTCGTCTTAGAGTGCACGGGCAAATTTTCAAACACTGGTTAAAATTAGTTGAAACACCCTGAATATATGCATCCATAATGTACTCAGGCATTTATCTCACTTTGAATCACATCAAGTGGTCTTAATGCACCTCTAAAGATACAGCTAAGTAAATAAATAAAATAAATCATTCCATGTTCTGCAAAGTCGCTCCGTCTCCGACAAAGGGAACACCTAAATATAATTGCTTAGAAAAGTATCCTTCCACCACCTCTATACTTATATCCTAGTTGTGTAGCACTCACGACGACGCCTCTCCTGAAAATCGCTAAAGAAAAATAAAGATCTGCATAACGAGCGTACTTGAAATCCAGAGGCCATCAACGGTTACCTTAAGGTAATCGCCCAAGCGATCCTTCAAAAGCAGCTAATCTTCCATGAACACGCTTCGCGACGTTCGCGAGAAGCGGCGGCTCTTTAGAAACTGCTTTAAGTGATGCTTTCCTCTCTCGACCTGCGGGAGGGTGCTTAGGAAGCATAACCCGTATCAAAAAGAAAAAAAAGGGGGGGGGGGATTCGAAGATTTCGAAACAAAAGAAAGCAATTGTAAAAACAATAAATAATAGAGGAAGGAAACCTGAACAACGGCAATCTAGGATGAACTGCGCAGGCGGTGGGCGGACCGCGCGGAACATCGAACGCCATCTTCGGGTGGGCGCGCGAAGCGCTCAGCGCCGACCCCTTCCCTGTTTTGCTTCCCCTTTTCTCTCACATTCTCTCCCTTGACCGCGCTTTCTGCTACCTTCGTTCATCTCTCTCTCTCTCTCTCGCCCCGTTCTTTCCTCTCTCTTTACCGAGCGCCTGGAGCCGGGAGAGGCTGCCTTGCGCTGCCTCCACCACGACCGCTCAGTGGGAGCAGTGCGGTGAAGCCATTCACACGGTTCACACACGCTCGCGCGCTCACCCCGCTGTCGGCGGTGGTGCTTCTCCTTCGGGCAGCCCGACGGAGCGCTCCCGCTTGTCTGCTCTGCCGCCTCCGTCGTTTAAAGGCGTCGCGGCAGCATCGTCTCTGTTTGCCGATATACACTTTCTCGGCGTCTTTCTTTTTTTCTTCTTCTTCTTTCGGTCGTCCCGGCTCCGCCACGCTCTTCCTTTCTCCCTGAAGCGGAAATTTCCGGCCCGAGAAGCGGTCGCCGCCGAGTTGGCGAGTGACGACGTCTTGACGCCACCCACGCCGCCGACGCCGCCTCCGTGTCGCCAGCTCCGTTCGAGCGATTCCCCCCTGCTGTCGTCTTTGTTGTTCTCGCTACCCCAGCTTTCCCGGAGCTCTGTCTCTTCTCTGCAGTCTGGCGTGTCGCTGACTGAGACGTTGAGCGAAGAGTGTGCCGTCTTTTAAATCGCCGTTTTGTCGGTGGCTTGGCCAGTTTGACGCGTTGGAGACCGGCGTCTCAATCGGCCTTTGCTGTGCTTGTGGATGAGAAGAGGTGACCGCTGACAGCTCTCGGAAGCCCAACCGAGCATCCCTAATTGCAGTGACTTTCTTTTCTTTTTCCGCCCGAAGCAGACGCGTGTGTCTGAGTGAAAATACCTCGCGACAGCACCGTGGGACGTCAAACTCGATTAAACCCCGTGTGAACCAGAAATTGATTTTGCGGAGTGAAGTGTTGGCTTCTTCTTTGCTGTTTCGCTTCCTAAACGACTGAAGTTTTTGTCACTTCCGGGTGACTTGTATCAACCGGACAAGTCATCACTCGATGATGTTGACACTTTTGTTCGTGCCGCATGATCCACGCCACAGGATTTTAAGACGCGCTGACTTTTGTGCGTGTACTGCAGTGTGACGTTGTTCCCCACCCCCCTGGATACATTTCCGTCTGGATTCGGTGGAATTCGTGCCCCGTGAAGCACCACCCTATCGACCAGGAAATCAAGGCCCAGCCTTTTTTTATATAGGGGTGGTATTGCGTGAGCGGTAATCGAAACTGCGTGGTTTGTGTCGAGAGTTACTGCGTAGAGCGACTGCTTCTGCAATTTTACCCGCCTGGTGCAGTCACTTCTAAAATAGAAGAACCGGTGTTCTGGAATACGCAACGGATTTTAAACAGCTTTAAGTACTCTTGGTGAACGTTGCCCTCATTTTTCGCGAGCAATTGCTGTGTTGTGCAGACTGTAGTAGATTCCAATGGATTTCCTTCTGCTGACAAATTAGAACTAGTGCGAACGAAGACAATATCGCACACTGGTTCGCAAAAGACTGACGTCGTTTTAAGGGTGATGACGCTTCCTAGAGGAATTGTGCACTGTGCCCCCACTTGAAGGAACGATACGCAACACAGAAGGATTGTCCCGGTTGGCCATTCACCGTGAGGATTGAGACATCGCAGAACTGGCTCATCAGGTCACAACCAGGTCGTTTTTACAACAGCATAATTGCAAAGGTAAGAAAAAGTAAACGCATGCCTTCAAACAAAGCAGTTCTAAAGGGGTGATTCTGTATATATGTGTTGGTAAATTTCTTTTCCGGTTGTTTGGGAAAAGCAACAACAAAATGTTATTTTTCTGATGCAAGTTGTGGAGTCATTTCCGTTTTGAACCGTTTTCAAGTGACATACGAGCTACAAGGTTCGTCAATAGCGCCTGACTAGTCCAAGGTATGCTAAACGTTACTGGAAACGTCCACAATCACAATACGAAAACCATCCTTTTGAAAATTTTCGAAACCTCAATTATGTCAAAAGGAAAATTTTCGACTGAGAAGAACATAATAAAGAATATTGACGGGAATAAAAATATCATATTTATCTTAATAGGCAGGCACACCAATCACTGGGCATAGTATTTATTGTGACAGACCAAATATTGAAAGTACCAAAATACCAATCATCGTCGTAAAAACGTCATCCGATTCACTGTCAGGATATAATTTACCCCTTTTTCTGCACGCAGTAGAAGTATTTAGGTGTCTTATAAGTCGCCAGCGCGTTGGAACTGCAACAATGTTGCGTGATTTGAAGAACATGGTTTCTTAAAACGTTTTAGAGGGTACTATGCTACATTAAAACGTTTGCTTCTTTAGGAACTGTGGGAAGTGTAACAAGAAGTGTCAACTGGGAAGCTTATCACGCAAACGTTCACTTCGCGTAACGGTGACGGCTCTTTGGCCACGTTCGTAACGACAAATGTTAAGTCAAGGACCCTGCATGGAGAGCTGCATGGAGAGCTGTGCTTCTGTTAGAGGCAACCTTATCTTCAAACTTTAATATGTGATAAGTGTTACCCAGCCTTAATTCCCTGTAAATTCAGTAATACGTCTTAATACATCTTTTTTCTCTCATTTTATGATCAGAATCGGGAAAAAATGCTAAACAAAGAGAAATTTCAATGTCGAAAAAGAAAAAAGAAAAGCTTGACGCACAGACAATGTTATCAGCTACAAGGAACCCTTAGCGCGGCGTTTTCACGTTTGAAAGGAGCTCGCTGGGTCATATGGCTTCAGCGTCCGGGAAAAAAACGAAAACAGAGTACGGTTGTTGGTTTCGACGTCGGAGTACCACAGCTGAACCACACAAGAGTGGAAGCGGAAAAGAAAACCCCTAAAATGCTGCCCTAAACGAAAGACCGTATGTTGCTGCCAAGTTGAAGTCGTCTTCTGAAAGAGCTAAGGGCCTTTCTTCTTTATTTCTTTTTTCTCGGAAACACAATCATGACAAACAAAATACGTGGTAGATATTCTTGGCTGGTATTACAAAAGAAAAAAGAAAGCTGGCAAGAATATAATGTTTTCGGCAAAACAAATGCATCAAGAAAGAAATCAAGATAGTTTTCTTTAAGTGCAGCAATCGCAAATTATTTACAATATCGCTTTTTGCGAAGAACCTTTGCTTTGTGATACAAACACGCATTACACTGCACACATCCACAGATTGGGGCTTTAGACCCACGTTAAATAGTAAAGGATTTCGTCTGGACAGGAAGATTGGTTGCAGCTGAACACTCTTTTTCAGGCATCCATGTTCATGCCGGTCACCTTGAAATGTAGTGAATGCGATGTGCTTTCTTTTTTTTACTAAGAAGGGCGAAATGCGGCATTACACTGCGAATATCACACAAAAATTTAGTATCTTCAGCTATCAGACATCATGAATAAGTGTACACGTGCGTTCTTCTCACATAGCAAAAGATTGTTATCGTTTACACAACTTGTGATAGGGGAAACAAGAAGAAAGAAAAAGAGACTGCTTGAATAATACTTTCGGTGTCATTGATTTCTTGTTTTGATAGAGGGATGCCCGAAAACTGAACTTTATTCGGATACGATGTCATAAAGGCAACTCCGGACGTGGGGCTTTCAAGTAGAATGAAAAGTTGACGCAATTGATAAAAAGTGCACATACAACTTGTATAGGTACTAATAAAACTAATGTCATTGTGATGATACAAGAATATATATATTTGCCGATGCTTATATGTATAGAAAATGTCCGATTGATATGGCCCAATAATTCTTATTGCATCAACAAGCCAGAGCTTTGTGCGTCGCTGGTCTCAACATCTGTGCTCATGCAGCGCATATTTTTGAGCCCAACTGGTAAGAACTCGCGTGGTTCGGTGATGAAGTCTCCTGTCGCGATGAACCTACGACTCATGTTTATGATAGTCGTGGTAATTGGACATTGTCATTTCTAACGACAGATCGAAGCATTGCTGTATTTCGGTGCCACTTCATGACATCGCCTGCCAGCCATTTGCTTGAATACGTATGTCGCTCACTTTTCAGCAGCGCAAGGTTACTACATGAATTCGGTTAACAACGTGTGTTGGAATTTAGTGCAAATGTTACACATGAACAAGCATGGCAGTCAATCCCGAAAAAACAATGTTCTCAAAAGCAAACGTAAATTGTATAATCACAAATCAATGAAACGTTACCAGAAATTCAAAAAATAGCTTTGTTGCACAGCAGTGCGTCCTAACAGAAAAGTCTGCTTTACAAAAAATAACCGCCGTTGTGCGGCAGGGTGCAGATGATCTGAAACCGGCGGAGGCGAATAGGGGCTCCTGGAAGATTGATGGCGTAAGCGTAGGCAAACAAAATGAAAAGGTCAGCAATTCATGGTATAAATGCATCAAGCCTAATGTTGCTTCGCAAGAACCCGGCATTTCGTCGGCGTAGAAGCACCAAAAAGCTTAAAATAACGTACTTGGTGGCCCCAGCTAGCACACAGTTTCAAAAGGGTGCGGCAAAAATTCATCCATCTACTCATACATCCATCATTCACGATGAACGGGACGGCCGGCAAGAAATATCATTTTGCTTTTGTAATAGTACGTGCTGCTGTTGCTTATCTTAGGGTATGTAGGGTGCATGCGTCGCTATCGGAAATGTGGGATACTGATTCTGAAATATATATGTAATCCAAGTATGAAGACTTTGTTTTGTAATTAATCTAATTGGAAAAAAATGTACACCAGAATACAACCAGCCACGCTCTGCACTAAACTACGACCACAGCTTATAACATCTTTAAAATATTCTAGAAAACACACTGGTTTCACATAATCGCGTACATTCCCACAGCGCCTTGTTATCGCTGTGTTCATAAGAAGCAATTTTTAATTAATGACTCTGAATATATAAATCATATAACATATCCAAATAAGCGTACCAGGCTGTATTAAAATTGTGAGCAACACTTTTAATTTTTAGAAAAACGTTCTCAGCTTGTTATCAGTTTACTTTGATCGTAAAATATATTTTTTTGTGGCGCCAGAAGGCTCTTACCATTGAAAACCGTACGACGGCAGAAAGCACTGTGTAAGCCTAACACCTGTGACCTAACACCATGATGACATCTGAAACGTACTCGGCCTGATGCAGTCAAGCATATGCACTTAAAATAAAGTTTATGTAAAGGAACACTGAGATCCATTTCCCACACATGAAATTAGTACCTGTGACAGGCACAAGTATCTGAAATCGCCTGCAGTTGCAACGAGAAAGTAAGCGCAATTAATGATGAGAAAAGCTATGTTAATCTACTACGAGTTTAAAATGTAACAACAACGTAGTGGTAAAGAGAAAAGTAAGTGAAAAGGAAACAAGGTGCCCTCACTATCAGTGAAATGCTTTTTCATGAGACGAGTTGTATTTAGTATCTAAGCAGAAGCGCCAGCGTGACCTAACCAAAAGAGGACTCGTTAAATCTATTCCATGCCAGTGTCAGGAAAGCAACAGTCGTATAGTACATAAACTATTTGTAATATTAAGCCAGTATTCCTGCTTTAAGATTTTTATAGGCTATGGTGTAAGGCTTCTTGTTACAATCATAATGTTTTTCAAGAAAGTATTTGACATAACCAATTTATCTGTTTTCAGAACGTGATTATGAGCAATGCTATAATCTCGAACAACTTTGTGTGGCAATGAAGGGAAAGCCTAGGGGGAGGGAGCTTCTGCACACGTGTCACCAAGCCAAGTAGTCCTCCTCGGTTTGACAGTGGTTTTCGTTGCTCCGAACAGATGCTGAAAAGAAGCAGCTTCCACGTGCGATGGTTTCGCGTTTGCCCAGACGCGGAAGCGAAAGCCGCAAAATACGTAAACCTTTTTTCATTCAGTGGTGTGTTTTGTCCTGTTTAACTAACGTGAATGGAAACTCAGGACTCTTTTCAGAAGCGCTCTCACCTGTGCAACGCTTTGCACCCGCGGCTTTCTCTTCATAGCCACGGAAAGTTGCCCGCGAGTGGATCTACCGAATTTATTTACTTTCTGCCGCTGAGCAATACAGATTGCCCTGAAATTTTCCAAATGCGCATTCGCCTTATCCCGATGCGTGTAGGCCTCTGCCACTCTATTTCTGGAGCGGCAGAGGCCTGCCTTAAGTGCCAAAAATAGGGTTTTTAAGAATTCCGTCGCTGTATTTGACACCAGGTTGATTGGGAATATATATATCGGCGGAATTACATGTTGCTTCAAACACATTGGGTTTTTAGCAGTTCACGAGTAGAAAAACATTATATTCATTGCGAAAATGTCGAGTAGCATTTCTTTTTCTTGGTTCTTACCTGATTTTTTGCCGTTCAGATGCACCTAATGTAAGATTTCTACTTCCTTGACCCGAAGTTCCCTCGAAAACTATAAATTGAACACTGCCGGGTCTGCCATTCCAGGAATCCAGTCAGCCGGCTGTGGCGAACGAAACCAGAGTGATAATCTGACGCTCGACCGCGAAGTGTAAGGAGTTATGATGTCTGTGTATCGATAAAACAAATTATGTGATGGTTTACGATAGTTATGACACAATGATGGTGAATATATATATATATATATATATATATATATATATATATATATATATATATATATATATATATATATGATGGGTTCACAATCTTTTTTTTAACCACATTCTAAGCCTGCTGGGAATGGTATGCTGCACACAGTTGAACTGCGGCAATCCTTGTATGCATGAGAAGGCCAGAAATTCCAGTATGCATCTTTTGGGCGAGAGCCCTGACCCAGCCTGGAAACGCACATATCCCATGATACTTTCTTTTGTGATTGTTAGGTACTTGCAAAAGCACTTCGTTATGCGCTGTTATGCTGCATTATCTTGTTAATATCTCTTGATTAAAACCCGTATTGGTGAGGCGTAATTCTCTGGTTTGTACGGTTATATCTAGATTAACGGTGTGCCTGCTCTATAGCAACAGCAATCCAAGTAAGCAATCATGCAGGTTATGCTACATGAAAACGAACACTTTTAGTGAAGATGTATTTCGCTGAAAACATAAATTCGCCCCGCAATTGCCCTGTTTCACACGAAGCTACATCAAAGAAGAGAAGCATCACACCCGCCATCTCGGAATTCGGGTGTGGTGACAACGAACTCGAGAAAAAAAGAAAGAAAGGCAAAGAAAACTTGCATTCACGGTGGGCGCCCCCTTTCTTTCCTTCTAGGAATTATTGTAAACAGCTGCAAGGTAGGCGGCAGGTGTCAACTGCATTTGCTTTTCAGCGTTTTGTTTTTTTCTGTTGCAATCGCACTTTTATTTATCCTCTTCGAACAGTAATCGTACGTACTTTGAATTATGGTTCTAAGACTCCTGCTTTTCATTATTATTGAATGCTACGAAAGTCGAGATTCCAAGATCAAAACGGCACATTGAGTACGTCTTCTTCTAGTTCGCGGTATTCCTCCAAAATACCTCGATATCAGCGGACTCCGTTCGTTAAAAGGAATTCGAATGAAGGCGATCAAAATAAAAAAAAAAGTATTATGAACTGAGTCGGCTCATATGAATCAGTACCGAGATACAGATGGCACACGCCCACGTGCGGTGATCATCCCCACCCAACGGTTTTGCATATCCACCAACCACCCCGTTCGTCGGGCTCGCTGGCGTCCAAGTTGAACGGACTACGCGCGCATTTCGCAAGGCTTTCCAGAATCACGCGCCATTGACGCAAAAGCGCTGGCTGCAATCATCTTCGCGCCAGCGTCTTGCCGTTCTGCATTTCATATCCGTTCGTAAGGCTTCTCGCATTCGCGAAATGGTCGCAAAGAGCGGGCATTTTGCGATTCGCAGGCGAGATAAAAATGCTTGAATGAACGGGGAAAGAAGTCATTTTCAGTGCGGAGTCCTAGGATGAGTTTACTTAGCTCTTTCTTTTTTTTCCCCTTCAGCAATTGCATGATTAAGCTTCGTTTTTTTTTTTTTTTTACTGAACATTTTACGCGAACTCAGCTTTGATAGTGCGCATAGTTCGTTTAGGAAATCAATCAAACGAACTATCCTGTAGCTCGCAGTCTTAGATAGAGAAAAAAATGGTATTGCTTTATTTTTTTGCAGGGTGAGATTTGGAACAGCACCGTACCCGCTTTAAGACGATGAATTTCAATATTGTTTGCTAAAGAAATCTTTCAGGGACGTCGCAAAAATGGCAGTGGCCGTATCACTGGAACGCGAGTGGCAAGATTCCATTGCTGCAAGGATCAGAGTGTTGCTACTCTGAGGTATGCTCTTCGTCCATCGAGTCACGTAAAAAATAAAGGGAGCAAAATAAACTGCTAGCCATAACCGACACACAGCGGAAGATTGAGAAATACGATCTTAGTGTGTTAACGTGCCCAGCCTCGCAATGTATCGAATTTCTTTGCCGCGTCACGACATGGTGCATAGCCCTAGTTCGCAGCGAAGTGCCTTCCTTATATTCTGAAATCTTGCCTCCGAAAGAAGAAAGAAGAAGCTGAACAGCGCCATAGACGATTCGCAAATGCAGGTGCTCAGAAGAAGAAAAGAGGGTTATGTGCGCGCAAATTCCGAGAAAGAACTTCTGTGCTGATTCTCGACTGTCCAAAAAAATTTTAAAAAAAAAGCTGAGAGTGAAAGCAGTAATCGCGAGGTCATTAATGCAAAGTAGTTCCATTAACGAGCAGGAAAGCATCAAGTTCAGGCTCTCACATTATATTCCTTCTATTCCTTTGGGCGAAAACGTAAAGGGCCTGAGTGCTTGCTCCCTAATTTTCAAAACTGCGCATCTGTAATAGGCGCGCACAAACAAAATGAAACGTACGGGGACCTCTGCGAAATAAAGAAAGCCGAGCGTAGATTATGTTTCCATGCGGCCCCCATTTCGCTACTACGTACTGTCTATGCAAACACACTTTACTGTGGTACTTATACAAAGGGAACGTGGAAGCCTCTTGCAGTACGGAATGCAAATGACCTCATTTGCGGATGAGGATTTCACTGGAATGAACCCCGATACTTCAATTTTTTTTTTACTCACGTGGTAAGTGAGCGTCGTTAGAAATTATGTATGATTCAACTGTTATCGCATCAAAGCAAGATAATATGAAGTTCTTTTTTTTCTTGTTCACGTGTGTGCCATTTTCAAGACATTACATGACCACGTTTTACTATGTGAACTCGTCTTGATGACAGCACCAGCGGAATGTATTTTCTTTCGGTTTTGTCAAATTGGAATGCTGAAAAAAATTACGAATTGCCGACGACGTCAGGCACATCAGTCAGATTCAGTTCGTCGTTCACTTTCATGTTTCTGCGGAACACTTCCCATCAAGCCAAAGTTCCTGAGACCTCCAGTTGGCCTATTGCTTTATTTTGCAATTGGTATTGATATTATGACGAGCTGATCTATGCTAATAATTTGTATTTTCCTTAGTTTGGCGCTCCATTCGGGCCTGTAGTTTGATAATAAAGGCAAGAAAGGGGGAAAAAGGAGAGGCGGCATTGTGCGATTTTTGTCATGACGAAGCGAAAAATTGTGAATCTCTTGAAACAACAAACGCATACGCCTTCCTCTTGAGGAGCAACTTTTGTCACTGAACTGAAATTGCATGCGTGTCTTTCTGCCGTCAATTGACCTCTGTTGGCAAAAAGAGACTGAGGCTGAAATGAATGTTGTGATAGCTTACCTCTGTCGGCACTCAGCCAAATAATTTTTTTTTTACTTCTTGTAGACACACTACTTGTAGTTCGGCAATACTGTTGAGAACAAGATTGCAATTCAGTCCTTAGGTCCGTTATGACTTTCGTGGATGTACATCTAATTACGAAATGCGCAATTTTACAGAGAATAACACTCAACGCAATTCATGAAAAGAACTCTAGCGAGATTCACAAACATATGCATTTCACGTTGCTCATAAGAGGCTACTTAATGTACTTAGCGGGAAACAAGGGGACCCGTGGAAGCTACGCAAACACATCGCCAGCAACTCACTGTATCACATTTCGCTCATGCTAGGCATCCTGCAGGTTGCGTGTGGCTTGAGATATGTGCATTTTAGGAGGCAGTTGGCCATTCATGGCCTATTCAGGAGGCTTACGTCTCCCACGACTTGGTGACGTTGATACGCTAGCTGTTTGTTTAACGCGGTTGCACTCAATGCTTTCGTCACGCAAGTCATTGTTAGTTCCTTTCTTTTGAAGAAGCCAGCTCAGTGCTGGCCACGCGTCCTCATGGGTTGTAGCCACTCGAAATGTACAATCCATGCCACGTACACAAGCGAATAAGAAGGCCGCAAAAAGAATGATTTCTTGTTTCTTCATGGCGTCGCCTTCGAGTAGCTTCGCTACCCGTATTCCTGTGCGTGATACTGTGACCGACGTTGAAATATTTCGACGAAGACTCGATGAGAAATAATTTTGCCGGCACGCTAATTACTGCTGTCTAAGCAGAGCTCCAGACTCATATTCAACTATTCAGCAGTACATCTACTTTGTTCGGATTCTCGAAACAGCATTTGCGAAGAATCCTTCTACGCTTTATTGCAGACGTTATCGCAGCCACTTGAGAAGACAGTGACGCTCGCCCGGTTGGCAAACACTTCATGAATGATCACAGTTGCACTCAGACTTGTACGCATTACAAGGAACACAATTACAGAACAGAAACTCCGAGACAGGGGCAAGTAAAAATTTCTTAATCCAACCGCACCAGTCTCGAAAGCTTCCGGGATACTCGCTGTCGTCCCGCCGATTAATTTAATATCTCTTTGCCCCGCTCTCAATACTTCTTTCTCTTTCATCTGGCAGCCCGCCCTGCGTGCTTCTACTGCAAAATTTACGACGCGGTTCCGAAGAAGCCCGCAGACAGGATGTGTCTTAGGTTATTTACGAGAATTATCTGAAAGCAGCGGCTTCTCGTCGACTTGAAGCGCCGGAACGGATTTGCACGTCGCCACTCGGGCACGGATTAGTTCTTGCGTATTGCGCCGCGCTGGCGCTGAAACTGTGCGCAGTGCCACGAACGGTGCAGCAGACGTTGTTAAATATGGAGCGACGTCGAGTCTAGCCCAGATTGTGAAGAGGTACGAAGAATTGTGAGAAAAGAGGAGAAACAGCGGTGAGAATTGTTACTGTATAAGTGTTTGAAGGCATTTATGCCCTAGGTGTAATGACTAATAAGGAAAACGACAAGAATCGCTTACCAGGAAGTGAATTTACGATAAATTACGAGAGAGGCACATTATAGGCACTTTAGAAACGGTCTGTCCTGGGTAATGTTCAATTTTTGGCAGCAAAGACTATTTCGGGTTTCATGTCGGTGCTCCGTAGACTGCGCAATTTGATATCTGTGGTTGATTTTCGGCTTGAAGCATACGGGAAATAGTTTTCATATTTTAGCCGCAATTTCGACGGTGTTAATAAAGGTAGCGTTGACTCAACCGAACGATAGACGGACTGGCAATATTTTTTCTAGTATTTGCTTTGTTGACTACACAATGTACGTTAGGCATCTCAGCGTCCTTTTGTATTTTGATATTACTTGGTGACCATCTAGGGCCAAGTACGATTGCAATGAAATGCAACTCGCAAGTAATAAATATACATTGCAGAAATTGAATTCCGACTGCTCTCTTGGAGCATACGCGTCGGTGACAAAGCGCTAAATTTATATGCTCCACAACAAGAAGTATTGAAATGCACATTGCCTTTGGTTTCACAACGGGCTTTCGCTGCTCGGTAATTTGGACAGCATGAATCCATGCTAGAGCTAGTCACCGGTCTTTCTTCATTTCTTGCAGCGTACGCTTCTTATAATCATGGTGCTATAGAAAGGACCATACTTCGCTTTATTATTGAAAAATTGAATCTGTAAAGTAAAATATACCTTTGCCAAGATACATTATGCAAGAGAAAAACATTCCCTTTATATTTGCATATAATCATGAAGGATTAGACGACGTCCTGATTTCCATTTTCGTGTGATATTTTGTAACTTTTAGCTCGCACAATGACGCGAACAAACAAATACACAATCAAAGCTAACATGGGCGAAGCTGAATATGTGAATTAAAACCTGAGAGCTGAAGGAAAATGGCAAGATAAGCGTGATGAAGCTGTAGAATGTAAGAAAAAATTAAATTTCCAGGACGAAAGGTTCTCTAGGTAACAACGAAAGCAGTAACAGGAGCCGGTGAAATCGAATTCCCGCTAATGTGGGAAAAAAACTGAAGCTCAGAAGGAGGATCCATTAATCTAGCTGACGGTGACCTTAATTGCAACGATGAATTCTGGCGTAAGGCGGAAGTTATGGGAGATAATGACGCTGAGCAAGAAGAAAACGTTACAATGCTCGTTTTCTCGACGGCCGGCAATGCGGAGAAAATATTAGATTAAAACAATTTCCTGGAGCGATTAGCACATGGCCTCCAGCCATATCATCTATAGCACGAACTTTATACGCCTGAGCGATTCTTACGTGCAGATCGGACACTGCATGAGCGCAAATGCATCAGAGGCTTAAAGTACTAATCGATTTTAGATATCTGGCGAAAATTATACTGTGCCAAATATTTCGCAAGTATGCTTGGCGATGCGGTGCCCTGTTGAGTGTTCATAGTGAATGGAGTATTCATAGGGAACAACGAGAGAGGAGTCACACTGTAGGACACGCCTGATACATAACGCGTTTGGACGGTGTCATTCCGTTTTGTTGCTGTATTCCTTCAGCACCAAGCGCATTACCGTAGACCGTCGCCGTGAGATGCATTGTGGCGAAGTTTCATGCGCTTCGCCCCCGTCAGAATGCGGCAGCCGCGGCCGGGATCCAGCCTTCGACCTCTCGCTGAGCAGCGCAAGCCACAAAAGTACAGTGGCGAGTACTACGTATCATCACCTCCATTCATGACTCGATCGCTGTATAATTGAGCAGATTATCCTTCAAAGGCGGTATAAAATCTGAAAAGATAGTTACCATGCATTTCTAAATTCGAGAGTTTGGTAAAACGATGATTCAGGAAACACCTCAATTGTTTGGAAGACTTCCTGGGCACTGAAGACTCCTCGGAAAGGTGCTTTCGTCGCGAAATGCAAATTTTATTTTATTTGTGAGTTTTAGTGAGTTATTCTCTTTGTTGCTATGGTACACCAAACCAGCTTTGCGGTTTGACACTTCCAAGTTTCAGTGGCCAAGACGCGCTTGGTCTTCGGGCGGAGGAACGAGATGCACTATTTGCGGAAACAACAGAACATTTAATTGATTAACGCGTTGATTAATTGATTAACGCGTTGATTAATTGATTAACGCGTTGATTAATTGATTAACGATTTAATTGATTAACACACACACACACTCACACGCACGCGCACGCGCACACGCGCACGCGCACACGCACGCACGCACAGACGCACGCACGCACACACGCACACACGCACACACATGCGCGCAAGCACACACACGCATGCACACACACGCATGCACACACACAAAAATGAGAGGACCATCGTGCCACAATATTTGGTACTATTTACCAAAACAAAAAAAGGGACAAATGTATTTCTGTTTGAAAGTCATCTCATCACATATTTTTCTGGTCTTCTGAAGATCTTACTACCCGCTCGTTTAGCATGACAGATGGTTGGCTGATACATGTTTCTTTCGGTTTTGCTAGATAAAGTACAACTGCTGTTTCTCTTATTAGCTTATTGTCATGATTAGAAAGTATTTTCGTACCCCTGCAAACAGGTAAGCTGCCACATTTTTAGTAACGATATTTTACGAATGCGACTCTGTAGCGACCTCTTATGTTCCGACATTCGCGTGTCCATACAGTCGCCACTGTGGCCAACGCAACTTAGACCATGACAGAGGCAAACAATAAACAACAGGCGTGCTACATTAAATAAAAGTGGGCGAATGCTTAATTCTGCTCGCGAATTGATTCGCCTTCGCCGACTGTCTACGATGAAGCTTGGCACATGCTCTACCGAGCTTGTTTGCCGCAGGAGGTCATACAGGATACACGCATTCTTTAGGTTGTGATCTACCTATTGCACATGCGTCATTGACACGCATTTGTTTTCGTTTCCCTAAATATTCATTTTCAAAGCTCTGTGTGCCCAAGTCGTTGAGCACACAAGGAACCAATTTTCTTTGTTTTTTTTTTTCTTTTTTGCTCGGGTCTGTGTGAGACCTCCACCTCGTGCACTTCCGAACCTTACGACCGGCTTTTTGACACTATAATTTCTTTTTTTTTTCGGACAAGCTTGTCTCGAAGCCGCACATCGACAGGAAAAGGTTATGCCACTTGAGAATAACTCGTCCAACTGTGGACATTTCTGCCATTCACGTATATTAAATTCCAGTACTTTCGACGCAGCCGACGCAGTAGCTTTCACGGTATAGCGGCTGCCATAAACGAGGGCTCGATTTATTTCCTGAATAAACTTAGTTTATTCGTAAGGTTGCATTTACGTTTGCGGCGCGGGAACCGTGGTCTCACAATGGCCATTCTGTAATTCGCCCTGATATACCGAGGGCATGATGTTTCCTTCGACGCTATATCATAAACGATTGCCCATACACAAATGTAAAAAGAAAGAACTGAGAGAACGAGCAAAAAAAAAAAAAGCTGGCCCGAGAAGATTGATCGCGGGTAATATAGGGCAGATGAGAGAGAGCCATAAATAGAACCCTGCAGTTCGGGCAATTTGCGCGGAGGCCAATATGCGCATCGCCCCATTTTACATCCCTCCGTGCTTCTTTGCGAGAATATGGAGTCATAAGGGCCCCTGCGCGCAGGGTATAAAAACGTATTAGATACTGATGACCGAGAACTTTTCATATGCGAAGACATTCTACGTAGGCCGCTTTCCGTGTGACTGGAATTTGCTATCTCTTGAACTTGGATGCTTCTTGAAATGCTCCTCATTTGTCAGAATGACGCACTGGGTTTATTTCCCCGTTCTTTCTTCTATACAGATGCTACCTTCTTCGCGCAAGAATTATTGTAAGTAGGTACAAATGGTAAAAGTTCAGCAATGTACCTTTAAGTAAAAACGTCGTGTTTTCACGTTAAAGCGTATGGTAGAGCTAAGAAACGTTAGGATGCGTAGCATATGCGTGATTCATAGATGTTGATCTCTGTTCCACATTTGCTTGCTCTTTATAGCTGACTTTTTATGTCGTGGTTTATTTTCGATTAAGCTATTTCTTCGCCACCACATTTCGTTTGTATGTATTACAACTTCGATATAGTTCCTAGTTTTCCCAGATGCACCATTACCTAGGCCTTATGCTCTTCGGTGGCACATATAAAAAATGCAGAAGAGGAACGAAAGTTGTTTAACGCAGTATATAGTTGATTGCAGCATGAGAATGTTTTATCCAAATGGCCTAAATGTCTTCGAAGTGGACCTGTTTATTTTTATGGAGGGGCCCTATGATTAACGTACTTTGTGCACACACTGTGAAAGAAAGTAGAGAGAAAAATAAATTTCAGCATTGCCTCAGCATTTTTCTAACAAAATAGTGTGTGCCGAACAGCGCCAACTCCCAGCTTGAGTTTTAAAACAAATCTGAGCAAATATAGATTTCACAAGTGTTCAACGTTAGGTGCGTGAACTTAAGAGGTGTACAGTTACGGAGGAGTGAGAAAAAAAAAATGATTTGAGAAATAGGTTAGGTCTCCGCGACAAATCTGTAGGGGCCGTTCAGGAGAGGCTTGTAGAACTTGAGCAGTACGGATAATTAGTGCGACTTCTCGATGGGGCATGCAGTGAATCAAAAACAAGGCAAGTACTTGTAATAACGGAACTGGAGCCTCTCCCCCTTCCCCTGCCAAATTCTCTCAATAAGATTGTGACAATAAAGAGGTAATTAAAAAGAACCGCAGTTCTCGAAGTGCAGGTTAAGCTGCATCCTGTGCTAAGACAAAAAGAGATTACTTCTTCTCAATATTAAAATTACGTAACTTCCTACACAAATGGTTAGGAAAGAAGAGATGGAAGAATTTCACGAAGTTGACCCAACCTTCTTCAAAACAAAAAGAAAATTAGGCAGATTCAACGCACTCGTCGGAATATATGTAAGGAAAAGTTTCCTTGGAGCGCCTGAAGAACTGCTATAATGTAACTAAATAAAAACAGTGCGACGTCCCTTACTTCCGCCCAATGCAACTTGTAATTTATCGCAACGTTCTTTTTTTAATCTGCTACATGAGTCTCAACATCTTTGTCATGCAATGTATATACTGCATTACAATACACCATACAATGCATACTTGTCCCCGAACTGCAATTACGAATATAGGTGGATGCGCAGTGTGAGAAATCGACACAGTGATACCACAAGACCCAAGGCGATGTTTCATCCTTGTCAATGGAATGATAGTGAGAATAGACTACTTAAGGAGAAGCATGACCCAAGGAAAGGTAACCACGCCTTATATACAAGAAAAATATCCAAGGCCACTAGACACATATGTCGGGTGCCTTCAATATTTGCAACTGCTGACACGAAATTGTCGTTTGTTATGTTCTCCGGCATTTCGTTGTCCAATGCCAATCGATGCAGGTCACCTATTAATACATCGAAGCTCACGGAAACAGTATGAGTCCAGCGTGGTATTTGTGCAACTTTTCAAGACTGCTTAGTATTTATGGGATGAATGTGTCCCTTTCCATGTTCGCTGTAATTTAGACTGACAGATTTCTCGTTACTATTTCTCATGGAAGACAGACACCTAGTGATTTAGTCGCAGCGACTCTATGAAATATAAAGCACAGTTCCTATCATAAAGGGCAACACAGTGGCTTGTGCTAAGTCGCATGAATGCATGTATAACAAAGTGCACTTTCATGACGCCATAACTATACGGACCAGAGAAAAGGGAGGCTGGGCGAATGCTAGCGTGTTCTGTTATAACCTGTAGACGCTGTGCGGCCTATACCTGTCTGCAACGACAAAAAGTTTAGTTCTTCAATTCCGATCTCTTTCATTAATGGCTGACAATGCCTATTGCTTTCAGAAAGCAGCATTATTGCACCAAATAGGGCTTCAAGAGAAGCCATTATCTGTATAGAAGCGAGACAATTTCTTCTTCTTCTTTCGCATCTTTTCAACTTTCACAATACTGAATATTTTCTATACGATGAAATTTTCCTGGGCTCGGGACAAGTGCCCGTGAATTCTTCTCTCGGCTGAAAAGATCGCATGCCGTCGGATGCTTTGTTCGAATTCCCGAAATGCCACTGTTTGATCTGGCGTGAAAACGACGCACTCTCCCAAAAAGAAGGAACAAAACTATCCGCCGTTTCCTCCCAATTTCCAATAGAAGAGGCATTCAAGCGGAATCCGAAACGCGCCGATTTAACACGTGGGGCACTCTCTCTTCGGGCGCCAGAGACGAAAAAAGAATTCCTCCGCACAGAATCCGTTTGCTGCCACTTGTTTGCAACTCTAGCTGTCGTGCGTTTCAGACTGAAGAACTGTGGACCAATCTGTTTGTTCGCTAGGGATCTCGATGCAACGAAATAGCTTCGTTCCTCCGGACTTCACAGTAACTTCTTTCATCTCATTAACTCGTTTACCGCGACAGCATAGTCGCTAGCATTTGTGAAATTCTTCTAATGCATGTCATGCCGTTTTATACCTTTTGTTTGATCAGTTTTATTAGCTAACCGTACATCCTGCTACTTGCCTGTCCAACTCATATTTTTTTTTTTCTTGGGGCAATTGTCAGTTTGTTGGGATGGTTGTTATTCGTCTGGACAGCCGTTATATGTGTTGGAAGGAGGCTTCCCACTGTCCTGTCGATGAGTTCATCTCCCGCCAGATTGAGAAAAACCGCAGACATGTCTACAGACATCTCCCAGTATAGCGTGAAGTGCAGGTTTGACGTTAAGTTGGCAGTTTAAACGAGAATCCACATCTGGATGTTGTGCGATTTTGCACTACTGTCAGGGTGCTTGACATGCGGCCTGGCAGCAATTCTATAGCAGCACTTTTGCAATCGCCGTCTTCGATGCGGCTTGAGACAGCCTCTCGCTGACATTTACTTGAAGATTCGACGTCTCCAAACGCGCTTTCAAGTTTGTCAAGAAAAGGCGTTGTACTTCGCACAAGGTGCTGTCTTCTATGGAGGCCTCACTGCTCGAATGAAGTAGCTGTCCTTGTAAGTGACTACAGTAAGGTCGCTAAAGTGGCTCGAGCGATTTAAGGTGGCATTTTGGACAGGCGCACGTTCGTAAGCCTGCCGACTGAGTTGCACAAAGGCCATTTTCTAAAGCGGAGCCAGCCGCGAAGTTGTCAGTAGGATTTGCGCGAAATTGAGTTTCCCAGGGGCCCCGCTGAAGTAAACAAGACACGAAGACAGCACCTACTAGCTGTCTGCGTCAAATTTAATGAATGCAACGTAGGACTTAGTTTGGAAGCCCCTGCGAGGAGAGGTTTATAGGCACGTGCCATACCCCACACAACGTGGCTAGTGGAGAATACGGTATTTGTTTTATGTGTCGGCTCTTTCTGCGTAAGATATTGCTCTCTATTGCATTCACTAAATACAGTGTAAACATTTGTGGTATGTAAAAAATACTTTATTAAATAACGTTACCATGTTTGCTTACATAGAGTCTGGAGTTATGTGCAGCATGAATACGTAGTCTCCAAGTTGACGAATGCCCAGCGTAATAAAGCTCAGATGTGAGCTTGAGTTGGGCATGTGCGGTTACCTGTTCAACTATAAGGATAAATGTGGGAGTTCAGACCTGTTACCTATGAAATAAACATTACAGCATTCATTTCAGCTAATATTCGAGGTGCAAAGCGTGGATATGGCCACCGCGGTGTCAGGATAGTATTACAATGCCTTTACAAAGGGTGTGTCGAATATTCTATGAATTAATTTTAGGCCAGCTTACGATTAAAGTCTTCGTAATGAACGTGTGACGTTCTAGATTCCAATGCTGTGCAGTGTGTTAAACTCCACAGGGCTGCATATCTGCATCATTATCGCTCTAGAGTGTAAATAAATCAATTAGATCGGAGGTAGATAATTTAGCAGTATCATTTTTAAACACTGATCTATGCTTGAAATCCCTGCTACGTATGTCAGCTGAAAACCGGCCCCACCTACGCGGCTTATGAAACGCAATATGAAGCGCAAGCCAGGCACCCGCAGGAACGACCTTCCTCGAAGGTTCCCGTGCCACTCTGAGGCCAGCAGCGATACCCTACGTAGCGCAACAAATATGTTCTCGAAGATGAGCCCGCTAATTGAGCCACAACGAACAATCCATAAGAATCGGTTCAAAACAGGCTGCATCAACTCTTGATTGCTTTGACCTGAACTATATTTACTGCCAGCGCTAAGACAACAAACCAAAAGTATCGACCGCTGCTGTATTTTCTTTTTTTTTTATTGCATCGGAATTAAGTTCGCCGTGAATATATATGGCACATTAATCGAAGTTGGGCACGAAGAAGCATCAATACGTAGTCGCAGCAACTTTTGTATTTCGTCAGCGCTTGTCACTTTTTTGCACCTTGTCACTTGGCGATCACGACAGTTTTCGACAGAGAAGTTCCAAAAGCGCAGGACAGTATGCCGTTTCTCAAGAGGACTTTAAGCGACACGCTTCAAATCACTTAAAGCACTTTCCCAAACAATACACACCGTACTTCGGCGAACCCCCTTTCCCTCAACCATTCGCACAGGCAAGCCCTGCGTGTTTCACCAGTGCAAGCAAGCAACGTACGTATATCCCACGAATTTCCAGGGCAAAACTCCACCACGTGTTTCAAACAGAAAGATGCTCGCTTTCATCTTGACTGCCCGAATGTGGCTGCAGTCTATTCCGACGCACTTTATCGTTCTTGGACTGTCTGCGCGACGGCTCGTGTGCTCAAGAAGAAAACAACAGTAAAAAAAAGTAAGAGATGGGAGCAAGTGCACGACGCATTTGTGCAGTACCATCGGCGTACCTTGCCGCACTCGGTTTAGGCCTTCGGTCTGTCGCATCGAGTTGGCTTCCAGCCTAGTCTCGATGGAGAGGAGAGCTTTCTAACGGCAGCCTGCACTCCACTTCGCGCCGCCGCGTCGGCGTCTCCCGTCTAACGTGACCCGAAGGACAATAAGTCTTCTTTTGCTGGCGAAAAACATCCCTCTAGGCATGCAGGTCGTCTTTGTGGTGTCCGTCTCGTTTCTCGTGACTGTGTAAACCCGTTTTTCTCGTCTCACTCCCCTAACGCGCCTCTAAAATCGATTCAACCGTCCCTGAGGGTGACGGTTGAATTTCAGCGTCCGCGTTGTGCTTTTTTTTTATTGATGCATTCCGAGTAAAAAAATTCAAGTGACTGTTTAAAAAGAGTATGGTAGGAAGTTTTAATAGAGGTGCCTTCTTTACTAACCTCTTGGGAGGCCGGCAGAGACATTTCAGTGACGTAGTCTCCACATTTGGTACGCGCTTTCTGGACCGATGCTGTTCTCACTTGGAGAAAGCTGCAAAAAAAAAAAAATCCTCCTCCGACATTCGCGCTTTTAAAGGTGATTACTGACATTGACGAGCATGATAACCAATGCGAAAAATTCTTAGCAGCAGCTTTTCAGATACCTTAAATTTGAGTGGGCCTGTCATCGGATCTCATAATTTTATGCTGCAGAAGGAAAGCTTGCGGCATTGAAGATCATGCTGTAATATACCCGGAAGAGAGTGAAACAAAGTGGGGGATACGGAGGAAGAATATGTACTTACATACGCAATACTGAAGTTACAGATCTCTGACTCCACAATAGACTACTTTCATAATTGGAAAATTGACTTCTTGTGCGGCGGTTTACGAAGCTAATGGCAGCATATTTTTTGTGTAATCAGCGTGCCTGACCAAAGTTTGGTTGTGTTAAGGCAATAAAAACATAGACGCGACTATCGTGCTGATTTCATGCACAAAATACGCCTAAGCACTTGCAGCGGGGCTTTTTGTCATCATTAACGCCTCCATTAGTTGGACAAGTGTGCAATGACCAGAAGCGCGTGACCATGGGAATTGTAATCAGTAAAATGATATATTTGAAGTGAAACGACATCGGTTGTCTTGCGAATTCGTGCGTATAATATATCAAACTGCATCTTCAACAGGCTATCAACTTTAATAAGATTCACTCAATACTACTAGGCAATCTTCTTCTGCAAGATGACCTAATAAAATACAGTGTAAATGACAACTATTGTTCGATGACTAAAAACGTGATATTGTTGTACCATTCGTATCCGCCGTAGGGGTCGGTTACACTTCCAGTATGCGTACGCACAAAAATTTCAAGAAATGAAGCTTACCTGGATAAAATTGTTGAGAACGGTGAGACAAGTACTAATATTACTTCATCGGACATCTGGCGACTGCTTCCCAAATACTCTCGCGTTAATCGCAATTGCTTAAAAAGTAGCTGGCACGGTTGCAAAAACCAGCTTGTAGTTTTTTTTTATTTCCTTATTCACGCGGACATTTGTTTATTTTTCTTTGCTTCACTACATAGCCTAATTATTCATTCCCGATATATCACGCCCTTCCGAATTTATCTCGCGTTGGTGACAGCTAGCGCAAGCGGCGGTCGGTGCCTTCTTAAAAAGAGGAAACCAAACTAACTCAATGGATAAACGCTTCGCAGCTTCAATGCACGCTCCTCCTTAACGATTAGTATGCACATGTTTCTCGTGTTGAATGTTTCTGCTTCCTATTCCAGCGAAAGTGAAGTGAGGAAAACCGGAAATCTAACAGACTAATCAGTGCGGCGCATCAAATTGTGTCCTCTTGATTTTCTCGAGCGGCAGACTCTAAGCACATGGTCGCAGTTTATCCAAGTAAATTTTCCTTTCTCAGTTTGCATAATTTATCCAATCTTTCATTCTAGGTTCACTGCACCTCTGGTGTTCTTCATACTGGTCCCTCAGATATACGACTATAGGAGTTCCCACCTATCAGTATTGAGAAAAAGAACCTTCAAGTTAACTTAAATGACATCTATCAGAACAACGCGAAGCATCTGTTTGATAGTATAGTAAAATTTCCATTAAAAGCCACCTAATGGAGGTAAAATTTTACACCCTGAAGTAAAAAGTGTTTCCGAAAAAACCGCTTCGCGGTATTGTATACCGCCTTCCATTCCGGATATTGTGTTTGGGAGGGTCCTCTATATAACAGCTTCACAAGGAAATTTCCGCAGCTTTTGCGATATTTATATCTGAATCAAGGGTATTTCGTTGCTAAAAATTTAAAGCATTGTCTTATTTCACTCCATTTTTCGCCACAGCGAATATCAATCAATAAATCAGTCAATATTTATTTTTGACGAAACAAGATGGGTATAAGTACACATTCGGAGGTCCCGAAGTAACAACTGTTGGATGGACCTCCTAACAAGACACGAAAAGGGGATAGAAGGATCGTGGAAAACAGGGAGTCATGTCATATATTATAGAATTTGCACATCACCATCAGAAATCCATCATCCTTATTATTGCGTGCTGTTATATTTGATTAATTATCTTTCTAAATCATTCGTTTCTTGGCTAGTCCGCCGAAGTAGGTACGAACCATTTAGAAATTCAAACCAGCCTACAAGCCAAGAGCACTCATCACGGAATATGGTACAGTGTTCAATAATTATGCCGTGGCGGCTAACTATGCTACGTGCAAACGTAACTACACGTATTGCATCATCGGCCATGATCGTTTCTTCTGCTTCATCTGCGGCCTTGTCCAAACTTTGAATTCATGTCACTGCATGTCCCCTTTCAAGGGAGTGGGACGCCACGCGGAAAGTTATCGATCACGTAATGTGTACAACGGGTGGGCCGTATGCAAAAAGATCGGCTTTGTCATACGTTGTCAGCATATTAGTAGCCACTGAGAGTCATCAGCCAATTAAATACGCACGTGAAGATACATCGCGCCTGTTTTGAAAGGTTTCGCCAAATACGTCATCTGCCGTGGCCGAAGAAATCGCACTGGCTATTTCGTTTATTTGAAGTACGTTCTTTTTTTCTTTCCTGACAGGTTTACACAGAGTCTACGACATTCTTGAGCAAGAAGAGGCTTCTATCTTTTACTGCGAGACACTGGTCTCTGCTTGTTGAGTTAGGTGTGCGTTACTTAAGTCTTAAGTGTCGTGTGTCCTACGCTTATCATTGCATCCTTCATTACGTTCACCTTAAAATTCATTTCTAGACATGCCCTAATGCAACGCTTGCAGCTTTCCCTGAAGAGCCTTTCTCTCTCTCTCTCTCTCTGATATTTTCCAAAGGCCGGCGATGCATATATATATTAGGATGGATCTGGGAAATATTAATGCAAGGTGATCATAAAAAGCACGTAAGTTTGGTTGCTTTGCCTTTTCTTGTCATAAGTAGCAGCTTTTCACGGGACCCAACCACGTATTTTATGAAAAGTTGCACAAAATCTTTTCGTTAGTTCAGTCGTGTTTGCTATCTCACCACACATGATGAGAAAAAAAAAAGTTGCGCGTAAATTAGTGGTGTTGTGTTCTTGGTGTTCCTGATGAATGAGATCATGCTGTAAAATGAGGCACAAATACCACTTGGCCAATAACTCTGCAAAATGATGAATCCGAATAAGGGGAACTGAGGCGCACGCGAAATGCAGAAGATGAGGGCTGAGCACCCATCAGCGGCAAGTTGTTTTCTCGCCCGCTTTCTTCTCTATTTGCCTTGTCATTTGCATATTTCAAACAAAACATCAAATTGTTTCCCATATGCTTTCCTGGGCATCTTGCCTCTTCGCTTAATAAGTCGTCATGCAAAACAGTGACTTATCTGGACTGCTCGAATGGGGCATACTGCGATAAATACGCGTTTCTAACTGTGAGTAATATCTGTGAGTTCATAATCTGCCAAGCACAAAGATTCAGTTATTAACCACAGTGACTGGCTCAGGAAAAGAAAAACACCGTGGGCTCGAAGAAATAAGGTTGAAATTAGAAAGTGGGCGAGCAGTGGGCCCTGATAATCGTATCATGGTTTCGGCGCCCAAAGCAGCAAAGGTGTGTTTAATTTGAGCAGATAACCTTACTTCCTGCGAACGTACAGCTGTACTATTTGTCGAAAAGCTATATTTGGGTTATTTCTGAAAGTTCTAATAATGTGTACAACAAACAACAAAACTCACACATCGATCCCAGGGGGCAAACTGCGGCGGAAAACATAAAGGATTAAAACGCGTGAAACAAGCTAATATAGCTTGTGTATGCACTGACTACTTTTTTGAAAGTACAGAAGTTTGCTTCGAGGATTCACTCGTTGAAATATTCTTTTTTTCTGCCTTAAAAAAAATCGAATGTAATAGACTGCCTGATATTTTTGTTTGTGGCTCCGTTTTAACATTTCCTTCCTCGCTCTGAAATGTCCTTTTCACTGAAGTTTGTGAGGGCAAAACGTAGTTCTTTGTTTTTCTTGATGTTGTGGTCCCCTAAAACACGTTTTTTGTTAACATTTGTTGCCTCCTTTTCTAATCAATGTTGTTTCTTGTTCTTGCTTTTGCAAGAGTGAACGAAGTGTCGCCAGTCCGCACTTTGTGCCGCATATGGATTCTCTGTATTTTAGATGCTGGTTACTCCTCCCTATACTAATGTCCCTGCGTACGCTGTGGCTGCTGAAATAAGGCAGATAAATACATAAATGAGCATGAACAATTCTTTGGTCGGCGTGCGAAAATAAATAGTGTTTTGTGCTGCATGTAAGCGAAAAAAAAAAACACAGGGAGTGCTGTACAAGTCAGAAGGTCATTTGTGCAAATTACCTTCATTATTGCCCAGAATACGATCAAGGTCCAGCTGACCATCACTGATGTTACGACCGTGTTATGTAGCGAATGCGCGCGTAATTGGTTCCCATCTCACGTCGTATGTTGAAAAGCACCGCGTACGGTATGTAGTTCGAGAACAAAAGATCTAGAGTAAAAAATGTTCAGGAAATAAAATTTTGGTAAGCGCATCCACAAATAAGGATTAACTACGCACTGTTTGGGCAAACTCTCTTTGCGCATGCTCCGTTACTGAGTAAATAGAGTAGTAAACCTTAAAATTTAAATCAAGTCGCTTATGAGCCATTCTGCTCGGTACAGTGCAGAGCTTCTACTTAAGTGCTTACCTCGTTTCTAGAAGTGCGCAATTCCGAGAATGCGTTGAAGTGAAACCGTCGTGGCGCGAAAATCACTTCTGATTGTTGTTGATATAATAGGTTGAGATTAAGGTTAATCAAATCAAGGTTTAATTGCGCGAGAGTGAATAAGGCTATATGCGGTGCCATAAAAGGATGCTGAAGACTACATTAACTGTTTGCTGGTTTCAATGGGAGGCTCATATATGCTTTGCACCATAGCGTTCGATTTTGTTTGTTGCCTAAGCACTTGCTCAAGGATAGCAAGGTTGCCTGAAGAGCATACGGTACTGAAGATGATCAAACCAAGAGCGCTCAATGCAAGAGGGAATAGGTAGTGGAAAAAAAGGAAACACAATGACGTTGGCTGGCTGTTGTAATCGCTATATCTTTGCAGATTCGTGTTACTCACGTATTATGTAGGGAGAGCTTCCTTATTTCTAAGCAATTTTGACCTGTTTCGATCAGTGACTTTTTTCTCGATCTTTTTTTCTTAGCTCCGTAGTAGCAAATTTTACGTTTTCCAAGCAGTCAGCAGTTATTAACAAAAAGAATGGCGACAACAAGCGTCAGGAGTTCATGATAATAATGCATTGCTGTATTTATTGCTCGCACAATGCCCAATTATTTTATTAGTGTTTTTTTGTTGTTGTTTCGCAACAACGCTTCTAGTGGTTAGTATCAATGCTACTAGTGGTGGTATGTACATTCAATGGACATGTAGGAATCAGTGCGAAGCGAACTTTTGTGAGGCAAGCGAGTAAGAGGCTCTAAAGCTGCTCATCAGCTGCACAGCGGTTTGCAGCGTAGTGCTTTCGTGCCTGTCTGAGACGGAAACACACGGAGACCCTTACTACGCTAGTTCGTGACACATATTACTAAAGATTCGACAGCCTCCGGGATGGGCCCATCTTGCGTTTTCCTATTGCCGGGATTGATCCAGCTTACAAATGCCCTGCCTCCTGGATCGGCCCACTTAGTTAGAAACCAACCAAGCAGACGCGTGACGCCCTTCGAAAGGAGGTCTTGAAATTTTCGCGTTATTAGGAGTGTTGTGCAATGGCAATTATGCGAACGCTTATTTTCCTGACTTCAAGCGGTTTCGCCAGTTTGAAAGAGCGGCTTCTTTTTATTTGCTTACACATCGCACTTTATGTCACTGGCCCCAGGAGGAAATTTGAATGTCTAGGGCAGATTTGATGTCTGATGCTAATATCACTGTCGGCCATAGCCGATGTTTTAGCTCGAAACAGCGAGCTTTTATTGTCCGATAAGTTTAGCATGTACATCAGTGGAACACAGTCGTTAGGGTATGAGCGTGCTCCATCAAGCTCGGCTCTCTTTCGCAGAGAAAGGGCACCTGCATTGCAATTTTTATGGGAGGAGCTTCTTTGTAATTCTTATGTTGTCACTGTAGGCGATGTTACAAGGACGAAGTTCATGCCTTCGTTTTTTAACGTGAGCGTTGCCCGAGCGCGCACTATAGTTGCACCAGCGTTCTTGCGGAACGGCTGTGTGTGCACTGGTCTTCCCAGAACTGGCAGTAAACGTTAAGTTAACATTATATAATAATTTATGTGGCACTGATTAACGCCGACAGTTTGCTGTCGGTCTCATGTCTCGTTAACTATACCGATGTGACGTGCAACGACACTAGTTGAGCTCCTCTTCACGCCAGCGTGGTGAGACGCCTGGCAGTGGCCGGGGCGCTGTTTCTTCTGCGCAGCAGTAGTGTGCTCTTGCGTGCAGCGCCGCAGCGATATGACGCATCGGATCATAGTTTGGAGCACTATCGCAAGAGTTCATGCGCAAACGCTAAACATTCTTATTGCTGGCAATGCTTTTTCCCAATCTTCTACTTTTTTTTATAACGCGATACTTACGAAATGAATGCGTTGACGCCGCTGAGAGGTTATCGCATGTGATAGAGTTATTTTTTTGTGAACTAGAAAAGGGGTACGTATTATAATTAGAGTTCTGTAATCCTTCACCGCCCCCAAAAATTATTTCGTGTGCTGTAAAAATTTAACAAATAAAGACATAATGTATTGAACGAAACTGGTACCGTATTCCGAAAGATGGTGTCCTCGTAAATAGTCAAGCTTGTTTCAGAGTTATTCACGATGGTTTCCTTATTCCACTATTTCCATGCCTATATTTTCTCGTGAGCTTAGAGGAGACAATTGACACCTGATGGCACCGCCTATATTCAACGAACTCCCTAATAAGCTTGTTCCAAAAAAAGTAACTTCTTTCAAATTCGTGCACTTGTTAATATTACTGCAGCCTCTCACAAAATTGTTCCGGTACTTGAGCTTACTGTCTTCCGAAAAATATAGCTAATTCTTGAGGCATCTTGGCTAGAGGCAGTTTGTTCTGAGGAATAAACTTACTTCCGCTACATTGTAACTTTAATTTGACTCTTGCCTCGTATATTATTTACGGTGCGCTCTCGGGTGTAAGCCTGAACCCCAAATTAATGAAGCAGCTTTGAAAGAGCTCGCTATTCGATGTTCCATTCGTTATTCATTAGATATCTGAACAAGAAAACTTCAGGACCACTGGAGGCGGCGTAGCGGATTCGTTCGTAGACAGCACCAGTTTACTGTTCGGTAAAGTGGTCCGCTAGCATAGAAACCACGTGAAGCACTTAGGCAGACCCTGAATATATGAAGACGCTTCGATCAGGTTGGGAAGCTGGAATGAGTTTCACGAGAGTCAGTAATCTTTTAGAGCAATATATATATACACACACACACACATTATATATATATATATATATATATATATATATATATATATATATATATATATATATACTACTTAGGTTAGGTTCTACAAACGAAGCTTTGTACAAGCATGACTTTACATTATGGCCGTGGCGGAATGCATTGTTTGTTTAGTAGCGTAGACTGTTTTCAGCTCTCGAATTATTGCGGTAGATATTTAGGAGGTTATTTCAGTGCCACAAAAAGAAGTCCCGTGTAATTACATTTAGAAACTATCCTTTCCCCCTTTCTTTTTTTTTTTTCTTCAAGTTTACGCGGTGTGGTTTTATTAGTGGCACCACTGAAGCGAAAGCACTTCACGAAACCGTTCTGCTAAAAAAAGAAGCGAAATATATCCCATTTACCGAATTTTACCCAGTTGTTTTTTTTATTATTGCGAAAGCATTATTTATTTTATTTATTAATACTGTCAACCCTCATAGAGGGTCATAACAGAGAGGACAATACAATTACATACATCAAATATGCACAATGCCAATGTACACAAAGTAGCTCAACACATGTCAATTCACAGCGAATAAGATGTTCACTTGAATGATGTTCAGCACACTTCTGACATTTATCAAAGTGCTTACAATGAACATCAAGTCGCACATATCACTTGGCACTTCAAAGCTAAATTGGAAACTCCTGTAAATACGCCTCAGCAGCATTTTCAAAGTTGGTGACATCTTTTAGGCTAACAATGGCGTTTGGCAATTGGTTCCACATTTCTCTTGCATCCGGGAAAAAAAGAGTAACGAAATGTATCAGTGTTGATACGGTACGGCTTTATGACGTAGTCGTGGTTAGTTCGCGGGTTTCTTTTGCCTGGAGCGCGTAGATATTTGAGCTTATCAATCTTAAGTTGACCCTGCATTATTTGATAAAGCATCTTCAGCCTATATTTATTTCTACGTACTTCAAGAAGATCCAAGTTGCAACCTTGTAACATAAGCGTGACCGATTCCTTCCTTCAGTACGTCGAACAAATGAAACGCGCAGCCAGTCTCTGTATCCTTTCCAATTTTCTCTTAAGCGTCACTTGATGGGCACTCCAAACAACGGCTGAATATTCTAGTATCGTCCTAATGAAGGTGGTGTATGCAATAAGTTTTACATTACGCGATGCCTGTTCCAGTTTTTTTCTCGAAAAGTATACCTTTTGATAGGCAGTCATGCAGACGTTATCTATAGGTTGGTTCCATGTCAAATTTCGTGTTATTGTTACCCCTAGATGCTTGAACTGGGGCGCATTCTCCAATAAATGTCCTCCAATGCTATAAAAAAAGGAATAGACAGTTTTCTTTTTGGTGATGTGTGTATATGTAGATATGGGATAATTTATTTCCATTTTCCATTTCCTACACCAATCGTGTGAATTTTGCAAGCATTTCGGAATTTTAAGCTGGTCATCAAGTTTAGTAATTCTGATGTATATTAAGCAGTCGTCTGCGAAAAGTTTAACCTGAACACTCTCTTCTGCCACGCTACTAATGTCATTGATATAAAGGAGAAGCAATAGTCGTCCCAATACTGATCCTTGGGGCACTCCCGAGAATACAGCTAACGAATCTGATACATAACCATCCAGTTTAACTACCTACGTACGGTTGGTTAAATATGCTTCAATCCATTTTATTATCAATTCATTTATTCCTGCATTACGTAACTTGAAGATTAATTGGACATGAGGTACTTTATCATAAGCTTTCGCAAAATCCACGCAAAGCACATCAACCTGTTGCCTTATATCTACTGCACCCGCAAAGTCATCAATTGTTTCTATTAACTGTGTAACAGTTGATAACCCGGTCCTAAAGCCATGTTGATAAGGATATAGTAAATTGTTCTGATCTAGAAACCTAAGTATGTGTTTTGCTATTATATGTTCGAAGACTTTGCAGGTAATTGAAGTAAGTGACACTGGACGGTAATTTGCTGCCTGTCTTCAATTACCTCTTTTAAATACAGGTATCACGAATGCGGTGCGCCAGTGTTGCGGCAATGAGTGAGTTGTATAAGATTTTCGAAATATGAAAGTTAGATCATGTGACATCCATTCTGCGTATCGTTTGAGAAATACTGCAGGTATATTATCGGGTCCGCTCGATTTTTTCGTATCTAATTTGAGTAGTTGCTGAAATATTCCTTGCTGGGTGATTTCAAGGGTTTCCATTGGAACAGTAGGGGGAATATGTAAGGCTTCTTCCAAATTCACATTAGTTTCTGAGACGTTAAATACAGATTGGAAAAAATGGTTAAGATTGTTTGCTATTTCATCCTTTTCTCTTATCATGTCGCTTTCATCATGAATTTCGTCAATCATTTCTTTCCTGTCGCTAAAATATCGTCAAAATTTTTGAGGCGAGGATCAAAGGAAATCACTGAGGTTTTTTTCAAAGAATTTCTGTTTAGATTTAGTTAAAGTACGTTTGAGTTCAGTTTTTAAATTGGCCAAGACCACTGGCGACTTCCTGCCTTTACGCCATCTCTTATATTTTCTTTTCAAATTAATTATCTCGGGTGATCCAAGAACTTGTCTGCTTTGTTTTTTTAACCCGTGATGGAACAGATTTGTCCATGCAATGACTTATAATACATTTCCATTCCTGCCATAATTCTTCTACTGTTTTTAGACCAGCGGTACTCTTCAAAGTACCAAATTGAATCTTCAAAAAATCAAGAATCGAAGTGTCATCACCCCTAGCATAGTCCTTATTTTTACTGGCACATAGCTCTTTATTTGCCTAGTTGCTCGGATAGGCACATGGAGACAGATCATCCTGTGATCCGATATACCATCTTCTACCGTTACATTGTAATCATTTAGTTTATTTGATAGGAACACCAAGTCTAGTATTGACCTTGACGTCGGCGTAATTCTGGTATCTTCAAGCACGATTTGTTTCAAATTGTACGCAAACATAATGTCTAGTATTTTTTCAGCGCTTACTGATTCCACACCACTATACGAAAAATTTTTCCAATTTGTATGTGGTAAGTTAAAATCTCCAGTCATTACCAACCTAGTGTTCCCATTTACATAAGAATATGAAAACTTGTTCAGGTTTTCGAGAAACTCAGGGGAGCTTGAGGGTGGCCGATATACAACTCCGATAAGGAAAACAGTACTTTTACAAGTTATTTTACACCAGAGAGTTTCTGGTACTTCACAATCAATCAAGAAAGCATTCAGAGAATTTTTAACTAATACACACACCCCACCTCCACGTGAGTCTCTATCTTTTCCGAATATGTTGTAACCGGGAGGAACAGTGCAATCATTCGGTACATTTTCATGCAATTCATGTTTCAGTTATAGTGGTTATGGGAGGATCATGCAAAAGCAATAAATACTCAAGATGCGTAGTCTTATTTACTATACTGCGCGCATTAAACGAGAGCAATCTTAGCAATTTCTTTGGTGTCTCAAATGAGCTGCATGAGCTATCAGATCCATTTGACTTAGTTGATACAACGCGCTCACTTCGCTTCATTTGATCAGTATCACGTTTGCTCGAGTGCAAGTATCGCTCGTGATCGTAGTAGTGATCGTTTATGCGAATTTTATCGTGCACAAGAACTACTTTTGCACCTGCGTCCCTGTCCAAGGCAGCACTATCCCATAATTTCTTTCGGATCTGCACTGTTCCCTTCGCATAGTCATTGCTTATCCTGATTGAAGTTCCCTTTAGCTTTGCGCCGCTTTTGAGGACGGTATCCTTTTCCTTGTAGTCATAAAATTTCAAGATCACAGGCCTTGGTCTATCAGGATTTACTTTGCCAATCCGGTGCATTCTTTCCACTGTAGAGACTTCTATGCCAAGAACTTTAGAAAAAATATCATTTACAACGCGTTCTTTTAACACTCGTGCAGACTCGTTGGTGCTTTCAGTAAGACCAAACACCATAAAATTATTTCGACTGCTTCTATTTTCATAATCGATTAATTTTTCAGATTGTTTTCGTACGGTGGTCTCCAATTTATCGATTCTATTTTTCATTTCGTTGAACATGGCTAGTACACTTTGCATCTTATCAGTTTTAGCATTCACTTCTGCAATTTCGTTCCTAATATCATCCATCTTGCGATCCAATGCATTTTCATTTCCAAGAAGTTCCTGCAAGATTTCAGCATTTCTTGGGCCTGGATTTTCCTCAATATCCCCGGCCATTAGCAGCAGCAGCAGTATTGACCCGAAATCCACCAAAATAGCACATCTACGAGGGCATGGCAGGACTAACAAGCATCTACTATCACTACGATACGTAGAGCAGTAACTAACCTGCAATAGCAGCAACGGCGTTTTAGGCATCGTGCTTGTCAGCCAAGTGCCATGCCCTGTGAAGCCGATGTTCTCGCATTGTTCCTTTTGTAGACTGGTTGCTGGTGTTGTCACACCCGTGGCAGCAAGTCCGGAAAATGCGCACTCCAAGCTTGCATTTCTGCAAAGTTGCGCATCGACGACGAAAACGAGGCATCCGTCGTCCCTCTCCGACATTCCGACGAGAAACCACGGCAGCATCTGCAATAGCAGCAACGGCGTTTTAGGCATCATGCTTGTCAGCCAAGTGCCATGCCCTCTGAAGCCGATGTTCTCGCGTTGTTCCTTTTGTAGACTGGTTGCTGGTGACGTCACACCCGCCGCAGCAAGTCCGGAAAATGCGCACTCCAAGCTTGCATTTCTGCAAAGTTGCGCATCGACGACGAAAACGAGGCATCTGTCGTCCCTCTCCGACATTCCGACGAGAAACCACGGCAGCATCTGCAATAGCAGCAACGGCGTTTTCGGCATCATGCTTGTCAGCCATGCCCTCTGATATGCCGCATTGCGCGAAAATCCGCCGTCGGCACCTTCACCGAGCGATCGTACCGAAATTGGCTCACGGCGTAAAGAGCAAAAAACCCATCAAACACGCTCGCATTGACGTCAGATTTCTAGGGAAGATTCCTGTAAACAAATTAGATTATTTGATTTGAAACGAAAATTGCTTGCACTTCGCTCTGGGTTGGAAATCGAACCCGGGCCCCCGGGGAGCGAGACGAGAGCACTGCGCTGACGTCACGGTGGCTCCACAGTTCTAACTGGCTGAAGGTGCGCCAAGTGAGTGCGTCATTGTGCACGTGACGGCTAAGCCAATGGGAAGGAGGTGGCGCCACGTCTTGATCGCATACGATGAGCGCGCTGACTACAGAGCGTCATTTGCTCGTCGTATTTCATCAGTGCCATCTCTACTGCGATGGACTCTCGACGCCGTTTCGTGAGTGTATAAAACGAGCCGGCTTGTGGCCAACGCATACGCAAACGCAAACACCGAATCAACAGGAAAGCCTTTAATGGATACCTTTAATGGATGTCGAAAACATTAATCTAAAACCTTTTCCCAAAGGGACCATAATGATTTCTCATTCCCACACCTAAGCATTCTTACTTCTCTCTGCCGAACTTTTTGTTCACATAGTGAGCCCTGAAAGAAGCATGCATAAAGAGGCTGCACAGCGAAATCTAGGACTTTCGATCGGCTGTTTCTTTTTTCGCTTTTTTTTCTTCGATGTTTACGGTAGGTGTAACCCGCTAGGACATCACTCTTCTCTTATTAATACCGGCAATCTTAGTGACCACTTGAGAAGCTCGGTTTACTAGTTTACAACGATGAGTTCCTTGCTGTTCGTTGCGAAACAGCGTAGCTCAGGGAACACGCCAGCAAAAGTGGTGGTAATACTGGCTCTATGGGCACTGAAGACAGCCGCCAATTTGAATTAGCGTAGCAACGAAAGGTGTCAAGGAGACATGTTTTAATGGATTTTTCTTTATGCCGGGGTAACTGCATAACTGGGGTGTCGGTTTATGCTGGGTAGCTGCACGTTATTAAGTTCACGCCTTAACTATTTTCGTAAATGTTTCCCTGCATTCCTAATTAAAATGTGCGTTGATTCATTCTTCTAGTATACTATGTACAAATTACCTCGTCAACAAAATATAGCTATGAACCCATGCCAACGCTTACATTTCTCCTTTATTTATTTATATATTTATTTATGTAATACTGTCAATCCCGTCAGGGGTCGTAACAGAAAGGGCATTAAAAAAAGTACACTGACATACAAACATGACAATGATAACGGTTTAGAAATACACATTTATACACAGAATAAACTTATACATCAGCAGGAGTAAAAAATGTGTATTCGGGTTCACGCTGCAAGATTTGGGTTGGACAGATAATTGTGTTAAAATGTAAAACGAAGGTTCTAACAAAGTGATACTGACAGTAAACAAAAATAATTACTGAGATGTAAGTAGACCGTTTTCAACAAGCGTGATAAAAGCACTTAGTGATGAACCGTTAACGGAGCCCGCGATCGGAGTCATAGTCGCTAGAACCATGCTCGAACTATCTCTGCGTCATTCCTTAACATACTTTTAATAAACAGTCAGCAAAACATGACAAATAAGATACGCGTTAATGGGCTACCTAAATAGCAATCACCTTCTGGGTGACATACTGTTCGTAAATTGGGCATGTTCGAGAAATGTATTGCAGTACTTGCGAGGAATGTATATGTATGTTGCTGTTAACTTTATAGGTCAGTCAGGCAGCGCCAATGTCGCCATGGTTCAAGAGAACTGCCGACAACTGTTATTGAACTACATACTAATACAATCGCATCGTTTAGAAATAAGGCTTTTTATTGCACTAATTGAAATTCCTAATATAGTATTCTCTGAGATCACTACGTAGTCTACACATTTACCCTTATGCTTCCCTCCTGCGTCATTCCTCCACTGTGACTAACGTCTAAGTACCGAAGAAGCTGTAATGACTAATAACTGTCTTCGCAGAGCCGCACGTTTCTCTCTCTCTCTCTCTCTCTCTCTCTCTCTCTCTCTCTCGCTTTACAAGTGCAGTAAGCGTTCATACACTGCAAAGACACATTCAGTCAAAGCGACAGCGGGCTCTGAATGCCCTAGAAGCCACAGAGGGTGGCGAGTCACGACATCCTTCGCTCAAATCGATACACGGGAAAGCTTTACGCCAAAAAAAGGGAAAAAAGAAGGACGGCAGGTTGGCTTTTCGATCCGCTCCCTTTCTAATCTATCGCGTTTTGTCGGTGCACTTTTCTTTACGCGCTTGCTTCTTTGTGCACTGCGCGTCGACAGGCGTTGACCAAGTGCTCTTACTAAACATGACTAGCAAAAGATTTACGCTCGTCACGCAAAATATGGCTGTCAAAAGAAGAAAGCTACGGGAGTCTAGAAAGAAAAGCTCTTTACGTTCAAGTAGCAAGTCAACGCGCAAAGGAGGGAATGGGCACCTGTCGATTCGCGTGCATTTTCACTTCAAGGCTTCAAGGTTTCAAGTTCTCGTGCACTTGAGATTTTCGTACGTTTGCGTCATTTGTTTGGTCTAAGTGAGATGTAACTTGCCGTAATCTGGAAGCAGTGCCGTTTGTCTATCGGTATCAGAGTGGAAAGGATGCCCCCCAAGAAAGGGTGAAGTGCCATTATAACACAACTGGTGCATATGATCACCTTTGCTTCAAATGTGCTAATTAACAAGTTACGCTAGCTTTCTATTTCCTTCCCAACTTCGTTGCATATTTCGCAACTGTGACATTGAAGCCGAGCGTCAGTGATGTTACGCCATCTGAACAGGAAAATCTGAAGTAGCACCAATAACAAGATTTCTATCCGCAAAATCTGCTGAAGAATACATTGAAGTTAACATCGTCTAGAAGTGGTAGAGAGAGAGTTTCACAAAAGTCCAACCTAATCTAATATAATCAAGCCTAACCTAACCTAACCTAACTGCAGCAGTTCGTAGTGCGTTTTATGGACGGATATCTAAAAAAATCACTTTTCTGACTTGCTCCCAACTATTATACCAGAAACTAGACAGCATGCTAGTGCTGAACTAAAATTTTAGCGCATTTTTTTTTTTTTAGTTCGACAAGGATATTAAAAGCTTGTCATTCTCACTTGACGTGAATGTAAGCTCCCTGGCTTTGCTTCTGCCTTATATATATAAAAAAGAACAAAGGTAAACGGAAAACTCAGTATTCTTGCACTATGTGAAGAAGGATGAGCAGCGAGGCTGTGTATGTGGGCCCTCTAATGGCGAGCGGCTCCTTCGCCGTGGGTCGGACCAGTATTGCATTATCTTCGGTATCGGCCCGCGTATGGGGAGTTTTTGTCTACACACCGACACTAACCTGGAGGAACTAGCGCCTAACAGCTTCGCGGTAAAATTGGTTACGGCGGCGCGCTTCTAATGAATGAATTAATTAATTAATGAGGACGCCGAACGCGGGAGCCATGGCACGAGGGCGTTCGCGGGGTAGCGCCGAGTGGCCCCAATGAGCCAGCTGTGGGAGAAGACGCTAAAGAAAAACCTGATGATGATAGTTTCGTGCATATAGATGAACGCAATCCTGAGCGAACCAACCCTTAACAGCTTCGCGGTAAATACCTCTCCATCAGTGGTACCATGCGACAGATAGCACTAGTACATCTTTCTTTTGAGTTCTTAACGTGCCTCGCATTGTTCTTCGGTGAAAACAGAAAAGCGGTAAGAAAACTAGAAAAGCGTATTGCAATGATATTGTCAGTGTGCCTTCGATGCAATAGCCTACTTCTGGTTGAGACAGTATTCAGAAAAAAATTTATACTCAATCGAATCCATTTAGTATATTCGTTTTGTTTATATATTATGAAAATACTTGCTTGGAGGCAAGTGTAATGCGGCCGCCTTGGACGATCTAGTGGAGAATTTCTGAAGTCTTCTACGAGTTTACACTCGGTCGGTCGATTCAAGAGCCCTTGAACCAGTGCTTTTCTTAATGGCGAAAACTGTGGTGCAGCGAGTTTCAATGCGCCTGCTGCAACGATAAATCTTGTGCGGTGGCCCATGCGATACTTCATATTGTGCGTACGGCGCACGATCAATGTTGTGAGTAAATTTGTACAGCTAGTGTGAATATAGTTGCTATATTTATATAGGCTTGAACAAACCTTGAATACGAAAGCGCCCAGAGGTTCCAGGGGCTTACTATTCAGCATGTGTAATTGGAGTGTCTATTTGTATGCGGGAGATGCCGGATTCAAATCCCGGTACCACCGGGAACCCAACGGCTTTTCCAATAGGCACAGATGTCCCTGATCTAGTGCGTAAGTTACTTATGGGGGTTCTCTTGTAGAAAGGGGATACAGATTTAAAAGTTTTCCGGCAGTCCTGTGCCGACAATTTCCCCATCAGGTGTCCTTCGTAAACGTTGAAGTCACGTGTTGGTTGAGCGTCAGGCCGGCAGCATGCTTGTGTACATATTTGACCGTCACCTACCCAATGGCGCAGCTCTCACTTGCCCCCCACAGCCGCGGGGAATGCTCGACCAGTTCACTATTGATGCGATGGGACATAAATATGCAGTATGTACTTGCGTTTGTATGCGGGTGAGCACGTGTTCGCGTCGGTGATGTCAGAAGCAAGAAACTTGCCGTGGCCGAGATGCCATACATTTTATCTTGAAGTACAATTCATCGTCCTGCGCTTCTCCAGTCATAATTAAACACGCACTTCATTAATATATATATACATACCTATTAAAAAAGAGAGCGTTCCAGTGGTCTATTTTAGTAACAGGATGATTACTGCAGAAATGTAAACATGTGCTTGTATGTCCATGAAATGTAACGCAGAGAACAAAACCTGTCGTCGGGGCACATCTGAAGGGTATTGTTGGTTATAAAGGCGGATTCGCAATGCCTGTGCCATCGTGCGCAACTAGAACCGCGCCAGTGATCCTGAAATACTCTCCGCCCTTCCCTCCGCCCCTCCCTTACCTCTCCTTCTGCATTGCACCCCTAATATTTATTTTACACTGCCTTCATCTCATTTTTCTTCGCGGTTCGCAACGCGCGTGCTAACCCCCCACTCTTGTCGTTCGCGATTACAGTCTTACAAACCATCCACTCATTGCAGGCAAAGATATCCGAAAACAAATAATTGCTTAAAACGACAACGTCTTACAAAACTAGAGTTTGTGCCATGGTATCCTTTGTGTCTAATAACTGCTTGGAGCTGTAAACCACATTTTCTCTTGCGTTCAAGTCCTTAAGTCTAAAGGGGGTCGTAGACAAGGCAGGTGCAGCCCAAACATGAAATAGAGGGTGGCCAATTTGTGGCTTTGCTTTAAGTGCGTAGCCCGACATTTAAAATGTGCACCACCTGGCATTGTACGAAGTGTTCGAAGTGTTAAGTGCATATGAAATATCGCCAATAACTATCGACGAGTTGCTAATTGTTTGCTTTAGAAAACGTCACTGTACACGAAAGACTTTCCTTTTCCCGCATGCCCCACAAGTACACGGTCGTTTTCCGGCTTTAAGGACTCGTGCTTGATTAATAGGCATGCACTACAGTAATAAACACTTATGAAAATGAACAGGAGTAGCCAAAACCCACTAGCACTCTAACAGCAGTTGGGGAGTGTTTACGACGAATTTCGACGAACAAAGAAGGTCAAGGTATGTTATAAAAGCTGGTAGCTAATCATTTGAAAAAAAAAAAGAACAGGAAACAATGAAACAAGAGGCAGAATTGGAATCTGCAAGTGGTACACGTGTGGGAAAGCTCTGTCGTAAAACATGAATTGTCAGTTAGTACTATCTTCTAAGTATTTCGTCTTTATGTGAATAGCTATTGCACACTAGAAAACAAGTCACACGTGCTTTCCACGTCAAACGTTGTGGGTTCAATCATAAATCCTAAAATACAAATAACAATAATCCCTTTTAGCACACCTTACAATATTATTTATTTATCTATACATGCCTACCATGGAGTAAGCGTGGTCTCGAGTTTTTCTAACTCAAAGAAAGGCTACCTGGTTTCCTTGAGTGCTGGCAATTCAGTGAGGCACAGCTAGTTGGCCACCGACTGGTGCCAATGACAAGCAGAGGAAAGTAAGGACAAATTCTGTATGGCTATCGACTGGTGCCAATTTATCGTCTTGCATAGCGATTTATACGCTGCTGTAAAGTATGAAACTCGTCTAACTAGTCGAGCAGGAAACAGAACTCCTGCTTCTTTTTTGCAAATATTAGCCTATACTGACTGGCCAAGTGCACTAGCCCCATCATGTGTTCTGCTGATATATTTCTCGTTTGTGAAACATAAAACCTGTTTAAGCGTAGGAAATTGACGGTAAGTAGGAAGCACAAGTAGTGAAATGCAGTGCCAGCCAAGCGAAAAATGAGACTAACTAACAAACTTCAGGGTATTGGCACAGCTGTAAACTACAAAAAAAAGAAAGCCATGGCAGCCCTTTATTACTTCCTGCCAAAAAGAAAGTCGCATAACGGGTTTTATTAGCTGATCGTACTGAATTTAAATTAGCGCATCATAGGACAAAGACCAAGAGTTACGCATACTGCATGGCGTGCGTCTCCTTGTCACTCTTCAATGTTATAGGAGTTATACATTCAAGATATTGCTTAGAATTGTGCTCGTATGAATTCTCTCGCTGAATTGTCAGATATCATCAAATATCGCTGAATTGTCAGATGGATTGTCAGATATCGCTGAGAATTGTGCTCGTATGAAGAGGCTTAAAAAACTCGTGCTGACGACCATACCTAATAAATACTGGCGTAGTACTAAGAGGTTAAATTCATTTGTGCTACTCCGATGAACTAGGAGTTATGCTTGCAAGCAATACCATATTGACCCAAGCTGGAAAAACTAGTGTACTTAAATGCCTATGCAAATAGGAATGCCTCGTTATGGTAATGAACGTTGGCACCGCGTGATGATACTTGGAACATTGGTTAGAGTGGCTTAGAGTGAAGATTTTTACATCCAGTAAAAAAATAAACAGTCTTTGTTATCAGTGTACATCAACGAAATGTTAAAAGTTAGCATCTGTCACGTCAACATCGGACTACGACGTGTTAGAAAATTACAGATATAGAAGAGAGAGGTAGGGATATTCCGTCCCTGTAGTACTTGATCTATTTGGACTTTTAAGAACTGTGCGAGGTAATATAAATTTTGCCCAGATATTGCGAGTTTATTTATTTATTTATTCACATTATCTTACACGCCCACTAAAGAGCGTTGGAGTAAGGGGGGCAACAGTATTTCCATGACAAAAATAGCACAGTGGAACGTTGTTATACAATATTAACACGCAACGAATTCAGGTTATCACGAAATGTTTCACGATTAGAGATGGATGCGATGCCATCCGAGAGACCGTTCCGATGTGCAATAGCTCTAGGTAGTGGTGATTAGTTAAATGCCTGCGTTTACGCCTGAGTTGAATGACAGCTTCCGGTGTTTCTTTGTTGTTTTCTTGGTTCGTTCCAGAACCCCAAGAGAAAAATTTACGACCAAAGACATTTTCGTTAACAAAAAAAAATGTCGTCAAATAACGTGGACACTCATTCTACACGCGCAAGCCCTTTGCATGCTCATATTTTATGTTAGAGAGCTTGGAACCGCGGGGTGGTTAACACGGTTCTATCTTCAACAGAGACAGTTCCCAAGCAAGACCCACACAAAGTCTACCATAAAACTCTTGTACCGAGCGTTTTTTGTTCAACACACGCTACAAGGAAGATATTCGTAGAGGCGCAGAGACACGGACAGGCCAATCAGCCTGATAGGCAGTGAGCAGTTAGGAAAGGGAAACAGATTAGACAAAGCACTTATATAATTTGCAAAGGAAAAAAAAACTCCTGAGGCATTTATTTACCTTTTTATGCTGCGTGCAAGCCCGAGTGTGAATAAACAAAATGAGGTCTATACCGTCCTGTGCTTGTTTTTAAAGCGATTACTTTCATAGAGTGCCAGGTGTCGTTTCTATGTTTGGAGGGGTGTCGTTCCCGCACGATGAACTGCCAGGTGTAGCTAGAGCAAGGAGAACGAGAGTAAAAGAGTGGAGGACGAATAATAAGAGCCGAGGGAAGAGATAGAGGCGCTTGTTTGCTTGAAGCAGGCAGCAGCTGCCACGCCCAACGTGCCGTCGCTGAGATCGCGTGAGGTCAGAGCCTTGTCGGCTTGCGCGTGGTGTCAGTCAACAGACATGTCGCGCCCGTGGTAATGTTATCTAAATTCACCTATGACTGTTATCCGGTTATGGCTCAACGCCAGACGCGCGTACTTTATCGAATTTTCTTGAATGCTCGATCGTACCACTTTAATACCAATAGAACCTTGCCCAACGAAATTGCATACATGAGGTTTCTTTTGAATACGGAGCGGCATGGAGATGGACAGCAGCCTCACATACGTAAGCTATCGCTAGCTTTAACAATCACCCTACGATACCTCCTGTTACATTTTTTAACCTCTGTCTATTTTTTCAATGCGTAATCTCGAACCTGCGGTTTAGACCCCAGAAACACGCCCATGCTTTCCCACTCAAACTTCTTGCGCAAAGTTTTTGGCCATTTCAAAGCAGAAAAAGCCAGATTGCGTGTTTCACTATATGCTGCGGTATCTCCCAATTTCGTTTTATTTTGGTTTGGAAGGTTTCGAAGGAAACGCTGAAGCAAGGCATCCAGTCAAGGGGCCATATAGAAAAAAGAAGGGTCCACGAAAAAATGACAGCATGTAGCAGGCGGATCCAGCGAGTAGCGAAACCAGCGTACCTCGGGGTGCTTTCTTTAGTTTTCCTATCCGCGCGATCAAACTCCCTGTCCCGGTTCTCGCGAAGACGGCTTTCTCGGCAGACTGCTCCCTTGCGTCTGCGTGGGCCCCTTGTTTCTGACGTGTCCCGAAGAACAATACGTCTCCTCGTACTTGGGGAAAAAACAGTGCTCTACGCGTGGCTCTGGGTGCAATTTATGTGCGTGTCTTGCTTTTCATTCTTTGCCTTTTTGCTAGGACGCTAGCAAATCGATCGAACCGTCCCTAGGGGCACGCAGTGAGCTCATGGTGCGGAAGTGATGTGCGACAGCAAGCTACGTGAAAGTGTTGCCGTAGTTCGCGCGGCGCCGTTTCTCGGTTTCCGGAGCGTGAAAGTTTCCAGTGGCTCTTTTCTCGACGTCAATCGGATCAGGCGAAACTGCGACAACGATCCCTCGCGCTGAGACCTCTTGGGAGTGCCACGAAGTTTTCAAACTGCAGTAGTGCTAGCGAATTCTCACTTGTATTGAACAGAACCTCTCCCTTGTGGGCAGGCGCGCTTACAATGCCCTCGTAAACATACGGTGTACGCTTCCATCAACTTCAACGTGCCAGGAGATAAAATAATATGTTCGCAACTAGAACATTGCATTTCCGTTTAAGTTATCTTGTGTGCGGACCTACAAACCACATTTCTGCTAGAACACGAGATCATGTTCCTAACATGAAGTTTGGGTATTATTAGAATATTCCTTGGAAACCTTAGAAGGCTGTTGCCTATTGTAGAAAATAGCGTAATCCAATCTGGGTGAAGTAATGTAGCTGCGAAGTAAGAGCTTATTATGAACATCTTAGATATGTGATCTCATTTGCATCTGTAGATAGTATGTTCGAACAGGAGGTAGCTGGCCGCAATACACTGCTAATGCCTCATACAAATGTAAGCCTCGTAACCTTTCTTATGCATGGGTTTTCCCGAGACGATGCGTTTGAAATGACCATATACGAACTCCCAACAACAACCACACACAGAAAAAGAAATGCACAAAGAAAGGTGGCTTTGCGCTTAAATCTTTCCAAGTAGCGATGAAACTTGCTTTGTATTAGAATATACCAAGCCAATATTTTATTTCCTTTGAGTCCACATTTATGAAATTGACATTACGCGCATCAACTCGATACTACTACACACACAGACACACACACACACACATGTATGTATGTATGTATGTATGTATGTATGTATGTATGTATGTATGTATGTATGTATGTATGTATGTATGTATGTATGTATGTATGTATGTATGTATGTATGTATGTATGTATGTATGTATGTATGTATGTATGTGTGTATGGGAGTAGTGCGTTATGTGTGTAAGAATCACGCATGACAGGATATTTAGGTCCGCGTGAAGTGATGTTGGCTTATTCTTTCGTCGACTATGCACAGAATTCCAAGATTTCCAAAATAATAACATAAAAAACAATATTATAAACATTCACGCCAGAAACACGTTTTGCCGTGGAATTTGTGTTTACCACCGAGAAAAACAAAAGACAGGTTCAGCGGAATTTGCAGTTCGTCTGCATCTGATTTAATGAATAGCGTCCGTATACAAAAGAGAGCGCATATATCCTGATGGTCAGCGTTGGTAAGCCTGCTGACTTGTCTTCGGTACTGCGACATTAAAATAGATTCAGGCTGAATTACAAACGACTTATCAATGAAAAATTGCCAATGAGACTTGCAGCTTCACTTCACCAGCTCTCCTCGAGTACGATGCTTATCGGTCGTCGAACGAGAACGTAGGTATTTCGCATGGCAAGGCCTGTAGCCTCTGTAATAAGCCGGATTAAGTAGAAAAAACGAATAACAGCGTTATTGATCTAACTATGACAAATGTTTCCTGCGTGTTCTAAGCTGTTTTTCGCACACCTAATGCAATTTTTAACTATATTGCTGAAATAACAAAAAGTTTATTACATTTAATGCAAACATAGAAAATGTTGTAATATTTCGGAGGAAGGCTTTAAAATCTGCCCACTAATGTTACTTTCAATGTAGAGGCTCTTTTTTTCTCAGTAGAGATACCTATCGCACCCAGTTTTGCACGAAGCATCAAACGCACAGGCTGTTCTAGTGTTACTAAATCTGATATATTTGATTCTGACCTTCAATAGCAAAAGATAAGGTGATGTGGACAGCTCACTAGCGAAATTTCGGTGATAACCTAAGCAGCGTTAGCACTCTGTTCATTAATTTTTCCGCAGATGACGCTAATGCAAGGGGAACGCTGACAGAGACATTGCGAATGAAAACAAGAGGCTTCGAAGTTTAGGCAATGCCTTAACTTCAGCGAGTGAAACAAACCGGTAACAGAATGAGGCTTTCAGGGATAATGGTTGCCATTACCAGAGTGTAAAGAGCACGACAGCCACACAAAAAATGCAATGAAGGCCGTGACATGGTACCTATGGGATTTCTAGATTTCTTCCGGAGAGGAAGACTAATGCTAGATTGGAGGTTATAAAAGAACAAACGCGGTTCTCCGAAGAGTACGTCCGCACGAAATCGGTCTCCACGCTATTGGACTAGGATAAATGGGAGGCTGTCAGAGAGAAAACTGAGCAATCGTGTTTCGAAGCGCCAATGCGAGAAGAAAAATAATAGGCCATGCCAGACGAAGAAAGCACTGAGCAAGTAATGAGAACGCACAATTCATCATGCTGTTGTTATGCGAGTACGTTCGGATGCGATAGTTTTCGTTCAAGCCACAAAACAAAAAAAAACAAAAAAACTAAAACTAGGCTAAGTGACGCAAAGAGTGCAAATCAGATAAGGAACTTTGACAAAAAAGTATTTGTAAAGCTTTTCACTTTATCTTGCATTTAGTTGAGTGAGTAATGGCGTAATACTGCAATATTTACAGCCCTTAAATATATGCGCTTAACGTGAAGGATTTCTCCAGTTCTTTTAGCATTTGAAAATTGCCGCGTACATGTAAAAGTGAACGCCTCGGTATACATAAAAACTGAGGACGTCAAAGAATTTATATTTCATGCATTCAAACGTAACAATACGAACACGCACTAAATAGCCGAGTACTTCGCGTTCGGGAAGAAGCAGTGAACACATGACTGCCAAGTACTGTGTACATTGCGAACGTACTCAGCCTTCCAAACCCCTCACTTTGCATTTGCGATGAACTAAAGTTTTGTGCAGAGGAAAACAATAGTCACATTCTATAGAGCGGGCTTCGTAGACAATGCACACAGACTATGACTAGCGTCGCACGAAATCCCAGGGAACTTGTAGAATCAGAATAGAAAAGGGTACTGCAGAACTTGGTAAAGATTTTCGGTCAATACTCTCGCCTAAACATGCATGTGAACGAATACTTGCCCGAAAGAATCTATTCAGAAGAGTATAGGCTTAGGCTGGTTGGTAAAACATACTTACACTGGAAGCATAGCGCGCAAAGATTGATAGATAGAGAGAAAGGCAAAGGAATGACAGGGAGGTTAACCAGAGATTATCTCCGGTTGGCCACCCTGTACTGGGGGAGGGGAATGGGGATGCAATAGGTGAGAAAGAAAGAAGGATGATCCACAAAGGCTAGGCGATCGTCCTTTGCACGCTATGCTTCTAGTGTAACTAAAGAATGTATTCACAGTAAATGCTTATATGAACGAGAATGAGAAACATATGAAGGAAATGAAGAATACATTTTAAAATTGACCAACTATACAAAAAAAAAAACTTACTTACCTTAGAAGCGTAGAAACGCAGATGAGAAAAAAAATAGGTACCACAATGAAGCTGTATACGGTTATATACGCTTTACAAGTAAACTTCCGTAGAAAGGACATGAGTAAATCTAACGAAACGAGAACCGCATTATAACGCCCCAAAAATTAAAGAAACAAAGAAATATGCTGCTGTTATCTGGTGCTTTTCACCAGCGGGAGTACTTCTATATCTTCTCCAAACTTTGCAGGAAGTA